>NW_010562057.1:0-13796 GCF_000687285.1 Phaethon lepturus | reverse complement strand
GGAAAGCTGCCCATTGTTTGGCATCCTCCTGTGAAAGTACGTACACACAGCAACAGGGCGACTGGAAACTGAAGAAAGCCGGGTGGGCTGTGGAGGGGTAGCAGTGCAGGTGGTTCAGGTAGCTGCTTTCCACACAGATAATTAATGTGTACAAGTAGCTGCTAATTGCACATTTCAGGAGTGATTTATGAGGTGGGAGAGGAGAAAGAGGGACACAGTCTAATTTCTTTGGGAACCTCTGCCATTCATACAATGGTATCAGCACAGCTGTGAGATGGGACATGATTAATGAACAGTGGGCAAACACGGTGGCGTGTTCCACCGGCGCGCGGGATGCTGTTTTGGTGACATGTTTGTCAAAACAGAAAGTGGCACTTAGAGCCACGGCCAGTAACAGTGCAGATTATGAGCTTTTTGTCTTTTAACTCGCTAATTCACTCGGACATCAGGCTTAACACCAGCCGTAGCTCTGAAATAAGGTCGTTTATGTCTGTCAGAACAGTTACTGGTTTAATGTGGATGATTATCGTTGACTTGTTATGAGCGGTTTGTGTTTATGAACAAAAGACTGCAGATATTTATTTTCTCTGTAGAGATCTGGGGGAAAACAAATTTGGCAAGGACTAATATTTATACAAGACATTAAATCTAGACTTACGAACATCTCTGTTAAATATCTGCTTCTAGTGCTATATCTTGCCTGCTGCCCGGGAACACATTTAACCCTCTTCCTGCTATCTGACGTGCACCACCCAAAATAGGTGTACAAAAACACTGCTTGTCTTTGCTTAGGAAGAGTGATGTGCACATATTTGTGTTTGTTGTACCTTCTTATCTGAGCTAAAGATAATGTAAAGTAATATAATATTTTTGCTGGCATTTTTGTGGGCTGATTAGCATATCAGTTTGCTGTACTTTTTAATGCTAGTCTGGTTTATCTTTTGAAAGATTGCTAATAAAATTTGAAAAAAATTAGCTATCTTGAGGTAGTAAGTGTACATATAGGTCACTGCTGTAAAGAGCCAGTGTTATGTATTTCACTGAGATGAAAGGGAACATTTTGAACACTTTTCTTAATGCGCTGTTTATGTATCAAAAGAGTACTGGGTGTTTTGCACTATGTTTTAAAAACTGCTATATGAGGGATGTACCTCAAGCTCTGTAATCAAAGTCTCTGTTTATTTCCTTTTATATAATGTAGTATTTTTAGATCGCTTCAGTTCAATATTGAAGAATGAATACATTTATTTCTATCTTTTATAGCTTTTAGAATTTGACAGAGAGCTGTCAGTCTTTAAAGACAGATTGTATGAACTGGACATCTCATTTCCTCCCAGGTAAGATTCATATCTAATCCATTTATTTAACTAGCTGGCTAAAACATAGTTGTTACTAGCAGTGTAGGTAAAATGTGAGTGTTCCCATACATACTGCAGAAATGGTAACGATCCTCATTGCTTTCATAAATGTTTGGTCTTCTCCCATCCCCTCGACGGTGACCGTGCAGCCCGCGTGCCGGCAGCGCGCTGCAGCTCATCGTTTGGGTTCGGCTGACCCTGTCTTTCATGGCTGCTCTTCAAATAGACCTGACGTGACGGTGTGCCGAGAGATGTGTAGCTGCTTTTAAGCACCGGACCCAGATAACCTGCTAAAATACTTTCTTGCAACCCTGAAGGCAATCATTGCCTCAAGCTGCTGAAGACTGACCAGCAATGGCACTCGCTAGGACCAGACCGCACGGGGGGTGCGGAGCCTCACGCCGTTTGTCGTGCGAGGGGGGCTCCAAGAGGCGTGTCGGGGGGGAGGACAGGAACGTAGATTCTGCTTTTTCAGTTTCAGTAAACATGTTACCTAACTGCTAAGACTATTAGAATAATTTGGCTTTTTTAATATACCCCCTTGGGTGAATTTTAGCCAAAAATAGACAAGTTTTGCTATCAAACAAAACCAAGATTTTTGCAAATGGCAGTCCTGTTCAGGAGAAATCTGTGGAGAATTTGGTACAGTTTTAAACATGTTATGGCCCCTTTCCAAGAACGAAGAAGTCGAATCTCACAGTTGCTTTTAAGGAAAAGAAATACTACATTCGCAAATAAAGTTAAAGTTGCAAGAAATCATAGATAAAAACATACTTTTTATATATTTTTTTAAAATAGAGAAAATATTGTTAAATATTGCTATTTTGTCCTTTATGGACAGATAGAAAAGTATGATGCTTTGGCATACACTAAGAAAAAATTTGGAAAGCTTGCCTTTTTGTTATCATAATCTCATTATTTCTCACCAGCCAGCTGCGATACTGATTATATTGATCCCTTGGGACAATGGAAGTATGCATGAAGAGGTTACCGCCGCTCTAAATTGTTCTTATTGATTGAGTATGATAACAGAAGACCAGCAGTGTGTACATCTCTGAGTGTGTTCCATTAGTTGTGTACCTGGTCAGGGTAAAGGTTGTGAGGGGAAACAGATGTGAGTTTTTTACCGGAAATACTCTACTACTAGATTTCACCAACGTTAGTGCTTTCAGCGAGAGCAGAGTTTGGCAAAAATACATTGTGGCATGAATGGTTTGCAGATTCTTCAAACCTTTCTGTCAGTACGGTTTGGTGTCATTCTGCTCTCAAGCAAAGATCTGAAATTCGGTGTGAGTAGTCTTTGTACCTAAGTTGTACTTTAGATCTGTCTGTGAAACGATGTGAACATCTGGCCAAGGTCTAAACCCTTGAAAAATTTCTTTTCATAAATATGTCCAATTCTCAATAGAGATTTCTGTTATTTTAGTGGTTAAGTTTCTTGCAAACTACAGCTAGACTGGATACAGGATTTTTCTCGCAGCTATCAAGGGCCATGCCCTGTGAGGTTGTGAGCAAGTACTAACTGAGCCTTCCTCTCCTTTATATCCCATTGGAGCAAGCAGCAGTGGGAAGCATCCGCGAATGAAACGCAGGCGGAACAAAAGCCGGACCGAAACTGTACGGGAGCCACCTGGCAGCGGAGCGGGGCAGGGCATAGCTGGGACTCGGAAGGGTGAAGCCTCTGGGTCTCCAGGCAAGGAGACCAAGGCTTGCAGAAGCAGGCAGAAGAGGAAAGCCCTAGCAAGTTATCTGAGGAGAGACTAGGACAATGAGACCGGGCTGCAGAGGAGAGAGGACTGGGCAGGGATAATCTGGTGGACTGGGCGGGAGCGGATAAACCAAAGGAAGAGCGAGATGGCCGCAGGACGCTGCCCGTGGGACTTGACAGCGCGTTGGTCTTGCCCTTCCCAGGTGAAAATGGGCAGCTGGGAAAAAGGTTTTCTGTGTCCCTTCCTAGCAGTGGTGCAGGGAGAGCGCGACAGGCGGTCGCTGTCAGGTGTCAGATGCTGCAGTAGCTGGTGATCCCAGTCAGGCCGAGGTGACCCCACTTCTCCTGGAGGTATGGCCAGAATGCAGCTTGAAAGTGGCGTAACGTAAGACTGTATAAAGAGATAAAGAAGCCTTGGGGGAAAATAGAAGATGTTCAACAAAAGAATTAGAAGTTAAACTGGGAGTAAATAGGAGGGCCTGTGAGAGCTGTGACTGAGAACTGCTGACGTTGCTGTAAAACCAGCAGTGAGCTTTGGGGGGTGGATGGGGAGGACCGTATGAACAGGAGCAAGAGGAGGTAAATTAAGTATTAGTCAACTGTATTTGTGCTCTCTGCTGCCTCAGTATCTGAATACTTTGACACAGAGCATTAACATCCAAATGATGTATTTTGATACTGGTAACATTTTAAGCTACTGTATCTACTGTATGGGGCTATTAATAAATAAAGTGCTACACCAGAGATTAACCCCTGGTAAAAATAATGCAAGGCCAGGCGAAAATGTTCCACACCCAGAAATTCCTGTGGATGAAACACAGATTTTGACTTTGATTGTTGTAATGAGTGAAATGAAAGCAATACTCTGTAATACGAGCTAAATCTCCTCTCCCCTCCCCTGCCCACATGCTTGCAGACTTGTCCCGGAAACTACAGGAGCAGCTCTCTGAGGCCATAGCGCTGTCGTGAAGGAGGGCAGTCACCAGCTTCTGATTACTTACCCGCTGCCAGCTCCTTCTTTCTCAATTTTACAATTTTTTTTGTTTCCTTGCAAAACTGAAGCCAAATCTAGCTCATATCCTTCTTTTGTTTCGTATCCACCATCAATATTAGCGGTGACATATTTCATTACGTGCAGTTTTGGCTTGCAAAGTTAAAGTCGAGGCAGCTGAGCCCTAGCTGTCGTCGATCTGCGTTACGGGATGTGATGGACTCAGGTCCTGCACTCAGTCCCCTCACTCCCCCAGAACAAGGGGCCGTCACGCACTCGCTGGTGGCCGGACGCCTGCCCTGGGCGTTGCAGAGGGCTCTGCAGGAGGCGGCACCGTGTCTCCAGAGCTGCCGATGAGTCCCGCCGGGGGCAGCAGCCAGCAGTCACATCACTCTTGCTTCTGTTGTATTCCAAGTAAGATGAAAACCAAGATCCTGACCACTTCTTGCCATCAAAGATCCCATAACATTTTTGCAAGAGCATAGACGTCTAGACAGATGTTCTGGCCAAAGTCCCGGTAATTGGATTCCACCTCCCCAAACGCACTGTTATTTTAGTTGAATTTGGTGGTATTCTTCACTTCCTGCCCCAAACCGCTGCGCAGCGTGCTGATGCCATGCCGATTGCTGCTGCGCTGCAGCGTGAAGGGACGCTGAACTCAGCAGTAGTCTACAGACCACAGCTCTGTAACTCGCTCAGATGCTTGCAAAAAAAGATCTGCACTACCGAGGTGGAAGCAGACACCTCTGAGCAGGGACCCTGTCCAAATCTTGGGGAATGGCCATGAAGGGTCATTTCCAGCTTCGCCCATTCACCTCTTTGTTTTCCCACTCTGTTCCCAGCTTTGGGGCTTTGTCTAGGGAGTGGGAAGGAGGGTGCAGCGTAACGTGGCAAACCCTTCCTCAATCTCCAAAGGCCTGCAGAGAGCCAGCCCCGGGGCTGCAGCTCTCACCCGTGTCGAAGGGGAGCAGTGAAGGGGATGTGCAGCTTCGCCTGCTGCTCACTCGGTTCCCTTCTTACAGCTAAGTAATAGCAATAATAATAAATAGTAATACATTTTTATATACTGAAAGCTGGCACTTCCTCTGTGGCATGGAAGGGGTGCTAACACTCAGTTCCTATAACACAAAATTTCTTTGAACATAAGCGGAGTATATTGATAGTATATGAGAATTGAATATGAGAATATTGCTAAAAACAAGATGTAAAACCAACAAGCCAAACCCATGCATACACAAAGAGCACATTGGCTTTATGTTGGGGTGCTTTTTTTCACCCATCCCTCTTCACGCCCTGGGTCATAGGCAAGGGAATCCTGCTTTCCGTTCTGTAGTCCTTGCACGGGCGCCAAGCTCAGTAGGGCGGTCTTGCCTAAGTACTGCAGAACTGGATTCACCGCTGTTGGAGTTACTGCAGGTCAGTGTCCTGTTTTTGCTCATGAGACTAAGCACATTGATTTTCCTGGAAGAAATAATAGGACTTATTTTTCTTTGTATTGAAATAATGACCACAATGTGCTATTAACTGCAAAACCAGGTATTTTGAAAAGGCAAAAAGCGATGGTTTAATGTAGGACATTTTCTTTTTAACCTAGAACCTTCTCCACTCAGGCAAGAAAGAAATTAAATTAAATGAAACCTAAATTCCTTGGTTTCACTTCCTAGTAGGTTTTCCTCCATTTTTCCCTCATCTTTTCTTTTCTTCTGGAAAAAAAAAGTCTGTAGCTTCTCACGACTTAGCTACTTTTACATACTGTTTACAAATGCAAACTTAATATATATTTGTCATATATCCAGTCATACTAGATTTTGTATTTTTAACCAAATGAGGATATGATCAGTCCTGTATATTTAGAAACCAATTCTTTAAGCTTCTTGGTATTCTTAGCTGGAAAGTATATCGGTACATCCGTTTGTTCTGCAAATGCATCAAACAAAAGCCTTTTTCACTGGAGGAAGAGACACAGAAAGCTCTAGTCACTTTTTGTGCCAGGCTTACGGGCTTAATTAGTGAGCGCTTGAATTTAGAAGGAAGTTGTAAGCAATTGTAATGATAGCCTTGAATTAGTATTTCAGAATTTGTTTTATACATGATATTTTAACTACAGTCCATTGATTCGGCCTATGAATTACTCTCTACTTCTGTTCTTGATCCATGGTTTTACGGCTTACATCATGGGATGCTGGCCAACAATTGAAGACAGAGTATCTTCGTTAAAATGGTACTGAATACATCTAGTACGACGTTTCGCATCTCTCAAAAAATTAAAGATCAATTAGGATCGCTTTCCCTTTCTCTCATTTGCCTCATCATTTGTGCATACAATTAACTGCCCAATTTGCATACAGAGTTCTACAAATCAATAGCACAGTTGCATTCCTGTCTTACCTGTAAATTTTTCCCTCAAAAAGCACGCTTGAGATTTGGTGTACTCTTGAGATAAATAGAAAAGGTCACATCCCTTTGAGTTGCAGCAGACTTACAAAGTTACTTACGATTCATTTTTTATCAGCATAAACTGCTTATTCTCTGGATTTTAGCATGAGATCTTGCTGGTACACTACCATAGCTGGCCTGAGATTGAAAGCTTTACTCCTTTGAGTTGGTGGTATTTTTGTGGTTAACTTCAGTGGGGCCAAAATTTCACCCTGAGCAGTTTTCTTGGCACTCCTAGAGCGGCCTTACAGCGTGACCCAGATACCCCAGGTATAAACACGGATAGATAGAAACGCGCTGCACTGTTACCGACCCACGTTTTGCCTTGCTTCCCCGCGACGTCGAATGCAGCACGAGATCCTGGTCCTAACCTCCCAGCCAGCGCTGGCTGGGGACCTGACATGCCCAGTGCTGGACAGCCAACTCCAGTTCTTCATAAGAGGGCTTTGTCTGAAATGAAAACCACTGGGTTCGTAGCACGAAAATAAGCAAAGTCCTAATTAAAGTAGTAAGCAAGAAAACAGTCTTTTTTCATGGTGCCAGGCATTATGGTGAATGCATGAGAGAGAACGCCTTTCTTCGAGAGGAAAGCCTTGGGTTAAGCTAGCTCCGACCAGGACTGTCGGTGAGAAGGGCAGGCAGCGAACCCGGTCCTGAATTCTCATGCCTTAGTCCCCATTCCGGCTTATTTCAGTAGCACCGTCACATGTTCGTGCGCTTCACGTTCTCCTCTTCAAGACTGTGAAAACTTGTTCATACGCACAGACCAGGATTGTTTTTCTCTAGTAGTATTTTTCGCAGTTATGACTGTACAAGTATTTCAGAATTTGAGTCTGTGGTTACAAAAAATGAGGGTAAACACATTGCTGTTCTCAAAAGTATTGGGACGTTTTGGTGTCCTCAAAGCGCTTATGTACTTAAGAGTACAGACTGAGAAAATAATCAGATCTGAGTCTTGCATATTCTCAGTTTTCATTTAAAATTACAGAAGTTCTTCTTTTGTAATAATAGACATGGAGAGGATGTTTTTGTACGTTTCTCTGTTTTAATTGTTTTATATTAGTATATCTTTTACATCTGCATCTTTTACAATTAATTTCTCTGTCCTTTCTCCTTAATTTCAAATGAAGCCGTGACGGTCACGTAGGCATATATTTTTATACTCATAAGAGTTTTTTTTTAAAGGAAATCACTCTGCTCTTTAGATGAACCTTCTTATAAGCAAGCCCTTGTCCACAATTTTCATACTCCATATTAGAAGTTATAATACCATCTCGTAAAGCACCGTGAGTTCTGCGTAACATCGTGTCACGATGCTGTCCTGTTTACTGGTTCCAGTTTGGAGAAACGGCCAGTGTCCAAGCTCAGCGGTTCGGCGCAGGCTGCCAGCAGCTGAGCAAGCGGCACTCCGGTGCCTTCTGCTTGGCCGCCGAGAACGCAGTACAAGCTGCAAATTCATCTCGCTTGTGCTCAAGAAGCAATCTGTCAGGCCGGGCGTGACAAGCCTGGGCACTGCTCACCCCCGTGATGAATTTGACTTTCCCATGTTAGCGGTGGCCCTGGAGCCGGAGAGGCGTGACTGCGCTGGGGACGTGCTCACGGTCCCACTGGGCAAGGGGCTTGTTTAGGTGCCAGCGCAGGACACACCTTGGGGCACGAATGACAGTGTGCTTGGTTCTCAGGGGAAAGGAACTGCTAAATTGCCTTAATACCTTGACAGAAATCACCCATATTCATAAATGCTAGGGAAAGTGGCCTTCCGTGAGACTTACAGGAACGACAGGGAAGAGTCACCACTCTTGCTGCCTAGGATTTAGGGGAAAATAATTTAAAAAGATTAGTAAGTAAGTGAGACAAACAAAACAAAAGGCTTTTTTTATGTGCTTTCTCATAAAATACACCATTTAGAGTATGAAAAAACACAAATTAGCTGTCATAAAAATACCTCAGGATTCTTCCGGTCTTTTTATTTAGGGACCTAAAATTCTTAAGTTGTCAGACCTTCTTGTTTGCAGTTTCTCATTACACTGAGATAGCATTTCGACATAAGTACTAACAGAAACGTTGACTTCTTGAATAATTTTCTAACTATAAAATGCCATAATGAAATGATGATGTGGTGTAAAATTTCTCTGGGTTTTTGTTCTTCTTCACTGTATTTATAGTTGTTGATTTCTTTGTGCTCTTCAAAATTCATGTACAGCGTGCTTTTCTGAGGTTTGTTACCTTCTCTTTTCAGCTGATTGTAAACTACATTAGGTAATCATTGAGAGCACTTAACTCTTACCACTTGTTAGAGAAAACATCTCACAGGTCTTGGCAAAAAATTAGGTCTTTGTATACTTCCAGCTACAGTGTCATGCTTCTTAATACCACCTTTTAAAAATGGAACTTTATAAACCTTTTCTTATTTTCTTTCTAGTCTCTGTGCTAATGGTTCCCAAAAGTAAAATTTTGATGTTGTAGTAAGTATCAAATAAAAAGTTACTTTTTCATTCTGTAGAGAGTGGAGACTCTGTACCAAGTCAAGAATACTTCAAAATTTTTTTTTAACTACTGACTTCTTGATTGTCTCTAAACAATAGTACAGATAATTCTGTAAAGAAATTGAAATATCAGAGGCCTCTTTCCCTGCATTGATCTATTTGTGTAGACAGCCATGGAGAAAACAAAAGCATTGCTGTACTGCTGTCTTGTCAACATTTGATGTTTAAAAGAGAACTGAAACTAAGCTGATGCCCTCCATAGCAAGTTAATGCAAATCTTCCGTGCTTTTTGATCCTTTGAGTGAGGACCCACCTTTGTTTAAACCCTCTGTGGGAAGGTGTGTTGACTATCCATTGTGAAAGGCTGCGTAAAAACACAGTGTAGCTGAATTAATACAACCTTATTGTCCTGACTTAAATCACTAGAAGACAGGGCAGTCAATTCTATATTTAGAAAATCTATTTTTCAAGGCTTTATAAGTTTATAATGACCATTAAAATGTATTGCTGGTTGAAACTTGACATGAGAGGTTTCAAAACAAAGGGTAAAAAGCTTACATCCCTTTGGTTCACAGCAAGATTTCAGAAGAAAAGTACCCTGTCAGGCTATTGGATGAGTATTTTCCTACCCATATAGCATATCTACTTTGGGTTATTCATTTTGAGTACAGCGGGCACAAGGTCCAAAAGACAAAGTACAGAAGTGGAGGATGCTGTCCACCCCGTGCCTGTAAGTGGAGGAGCGGAGGTGAGTTCTGCTCTTAGGGTTGCTTCTGCGTTTCACAGGAAACAATCAGTGGACAAAATATGAGAAATGGAGACCAGAGCCTTGGCATGGTTGATAAGATGCCAGGTGAATGAAGATTTTCAGAATTACCACTTTGGCCTTAGTTGGGTATAAATTACATTGAAGTTCTTTGGTTTTATCTAGCTTTCTATCTATTTTTTTAATCTGGTTTCTATCTAAAAATCCACAATTTGACATTTTCTGCCCTTTCAAAATAGTGGTTCACTTTTAAGTTTTCAAATTACTAAGCAATATGCAAACGGCATTGGTTGGATTTTAAATAAATACGTTAATATTTTTAATCACACATTAATTTTGGTAGGTATAGATCATAATCATATATATTACAGTAGTTCTATGAGAAGTTGTAGTTATAGTGTATTATAGTTATAAATTGAATTTGTAGCTACAAATGGAATGGTGTTAAGGCAACACAGTAAATTCACGTTCACGTATGTGCAAGCGGGTTTCCGCAAGGTCTGATGGACTCTGTGTTAACGAATGTTAGCTTCAGGACTCTTTCCAGTCAACTTTGTATGTGGGAAGGATTCCAAAGCCACTTCTGACCTCTCCTACCAGCCACATCTAAAAATAGCATTTCTGCAGGCATACTTAGGGCACTCAAATCAAAACAAAACTATTGTTCTTCTCCAGTGCAAACCTGTAATTTAGTTTAAGACCATACGTTTGCTTGATCTTATGTGAATTCTTCATCCTACCCTGCAGGACCATCCTGCGGCGGCGCGGAGGGAGTGGTGGTCGGGCAGTCACCCCTCGGAAACAGTCGAAACAAAGCCTGGGCTGAGCATAGCCCTTAAAGCAGACTTGCAGCGCTGCCGGTTGCCTCCTCTCTGTGCAGCAGGGCACCTAATAGCTAGGCATTTTTCTAAATTCCTCTTCAAGTCTGGGTTCCTTTTAATTCTTTAAGTGTGTGCTTACCGTCCTGTATAACCCGTGCGTCACAGAGAGGCGTTGCCGGTGCTGCAGCGAATGACCTTCCGGGGAAGAA
Source organism: Phaethon lepturus (assembly GCF_000687285.1). NCBI lineage: Eukaryota > Metazoa > Chordata > Aves > Phaethontiformes > Phaethontidae > Phaethon > Phaethon lepturus. Next base: position 3,021 of record NW_010562057.1, on the reverse strand, counting down.
AGTCCTGGCCTGCTAGCTCTCGACCTGTATGTGCCGGGGCCGGGCGCTCGCCCGCGCGTTCTTGCCCGTCACAGCCGGGATCACCGGAAACCTGCCGAGGGAGAGGTGTCTGCGGAAAACACGGCCATCTGTCCCGGGCAGCAGGGAAAACGGTCGGAGTCGGCCGTTCCTCTCCCCGGTCAAGAGGTTAGCCTCTTCAAAGCCCACCCCTTTCTTCATTTGTCTTCCCCTGGGCTGGGGATAGAAGTAACAACCCACGCTGCCTTCAGCAGCAGTGAGTCCTTCCTCGACCCTCCTGAAATTCGCCAAAAGCGAAGGCAGGCTGGAAGAGGAATCGCAGCTTAGTGAGGAATCACGGCTGCATTACGAGTCTGCTGTCTTCACACAGAATATAAAGACCCACTTCTAACGCAGTGTTTTCCAGACATTATTCGCCCGTTCCTATACTCCTATATTTTGAGGCCTTTTACTTTATATAGTGAATATTCATGTTTTCATCTCATTACCCTTTGTAATCGAATGTAGCCCATAGCAACCTTAGCCATTGGAGACTAAATACAATTCAGAATCTTAAACTCTGTAAGCTCTGTCAGTCACGGGCTGAACAGCCTGGCCGTGAGCAAGCGGCAAGCCCAGCGTGAGGCTGGAGAAGAGTTTGTGGTCATCAGCAGTCATTGCGAAAGGCGGCAGGTGTGAAAAAAGCAGTAACGACATCATGGTCAGTCAATATACAGGTGGGCGATTGTTACCTTTATCACTGCTCTCCATTAATTATTATAATTATTCTTGTAGCTGTCGTATAGCAAAGATAGGAGCTGACTTGAGCAAGGGTTGACACCCACCTACAACGTTTGCTTTCAGATAAGTCTGCGTGCACAGTAATCGCACGTATTAATCATTCTCTTAAAGTGACCTGTTCTTGTTTGTTGTTGCATTAGGCTGTCATGTAATTTACCGTTTGGACATATGTTTGTGTCTTAGATATCCTCTGTGTGGTATTTTTCTCAAGCGGACCCTCTGCACTGGCAGTATCTTGGCTTTGACACCTCTCACCAGGAGACGGGTTGAATCTCATTTGCTCTTGGAAGAGTGTTTCTCTTTTGGAATTCTCTCTGCCTCTCAGAATCACAGAAACACTAGGTTGGAAAGGACCTTCAAGATCATCAAGTCCAACCATTAATCCAGTGCCACCATGTCCCCTAGACCATGTCCTGAAGCGCCACATCCACACGTTTCTTGAACACTTCCAGAGATGGTGGCTCCACCCCCTCCCTGGGCAGCCTGTTCCAATGCCTGACCACCCTCTCGGTGAAGAAATTTTTCCTAATATCCAATCTAAACCTCCCCTGGCGCAACTTGAGGCCTTTTCCTCTTGTCCTATCACTAGTTACGTGGGAGAAGAGGCCAACACCCTCGTCACCACAACCCCCTTTCAGGTAGTTGTAGAGAGCGGTGAAGTCTCCCCTCAGCCTCCTCTTCTCCAGACTAAACAACCCCAGTTCCCTCAGCCGCTCCTCATCAGACTTGTGCTCCAGACCCCTCACCAGCTTCGTTGCCTCTCGTTCCTTATTCTGCCAGAATCCTGTTTAGTCTATAATCTATTTATTCTCTACCCTTGTGTTTTGTCCCATGACCTTTTTTTATTCTAGTAGGTTGCACAATGATACACACATATTTTTCTGGTCTAATTTGCACTGCGGAGCAAGCCAGTCTGCTCGGCATGAAGCAAAGCCATTTTCAAATGCACTCGCTTGTTCCTTCCCTTCTGCAGAGACCGTCCAGAGAACAGCTCTGCCTTTTGTACCCAGCCCTGTGGGTGCCGTTGTACACATCCCAGTTGTCGCCCTCGCCTGTGAAACAGGCAGACAAGAGGATGGTTTAGGTTTCCACGGGCTGCCTTTACTTACCAGTGTCCTCACCAGTCGCCCTCCATGTTTTCAGAGTGTACAGATCACCCGCGGCCGGGTCAGGTGCAGGGCTCCTGAAGCAAACAGGATTCACATTTCTTGGAGCATTACCTTCAGCAACGCTCCTGGCTGCTGTTGTCTCACGAAAGGGGGAGTTAGGCACTCGAATAGATTACAAATTGTTACAGCCCTAGATGATTTTTATGCTTGCTTTATCGGTTACTTTTATAACACATGATTATTCTGCCAATTAAAAGTATTTTCCGCCAAATAGAAATACTTCATACTCATTCATGCACTGTAAAACACCTTCCAGCTATCAGTGAGGTATCTTAATGGCCGGTGGATCCTCCGCCCCTGAGGAACAAATTCCCACGGGACATTGTGTAGTTGCCTGGGTTCTTCCAGCACCTCAGGCTGGAGCACAGAAACGGCTTCCCAGCTGGGACCAGAAAAGACAGCTCTCATTTCCTCCAAAACAGTTAGAATGTGATCATTAAAATGGTTTTCAGAACTGTCCCCATGTCTTTTCTCTCATTAAACCACTACTGCTGTCGGCATCGTTCTCAGTTAATTTCCAAATTAAAATAGGGTGTTTCTTTATTTTGCGAGGAACTGGACAGAATTGCCCAAGTAAGCAGTTCTGGTTTTTTTAAGGAATTGTGGCAAAGGGAAAAAGAGGAAAACCAGTGAAGTAAAAAAGTTTCAAGGACTAAGTGTTACTGTATGCCATGTGCCAGGTGAGGATTGCAGACCATGCAATTCAAGCAGAAAGTAAAGCACATTCTAAACAGATGATGGTCTTTGCTGCTAACCAGGCCGTCCACTGGATTCTTGTCTGAAGGTGCTGTTGAAAAGCCTGGTAGTTTGGGACCTGAACCGTGCCCCACCTGGTGCCTCAGCTTTGCGGTGATTTTTTTCCAGTATGAGAATTTGTAAATTATAGCCCAGAAGGAACTTATTCTAAGCCAGGCATGTTCCCAGAGAAGACATTTAGCTCAATCACAGCCACATACAGTAACATCAGACGGTTTTGCTGAAGCAAGCTAGCACTGGGTCCTTCCCAGTAAGCCGACAGTATTCATAATTACATTATCCACTTGCAAGAGTAGCC
>NW_010562056.1:0-1211 GCF_000687285.1 Phaethon lepturus | reverse complement strand
CGGATCTTTTCCAATGCACACAGATTTTTCTAAGATGATTACATTTAACTCCAAGCCTAAGCAGCTTTTCCTAAGGGGCAGCTTAATATACAGGGGAAAAAAACGCTGAGAAAGTGAAGTCTGACCCTTTCTCAGTGCTCGGTGGGAGCAGGAGGAGAGCAGGGCTGAGCTTTCGGGGGCCAGGGCTTCTCCATCCACGGCTCCTTGCAGCTCAGCACCACCTCCCGGGTGAGCCAGGCTCTCCTGCCCTGCCAGAGCTGCTGCGGCCGAACCTCAGCCTCCAGATCACGCAGAGAGCGGGGCAGGATTCGCCCCCGAGAAGCCACCGGCGCCTGCCCCAGCGCGGTCGCTCGGCACGAGCAGACAGGGCTGGCGGCAAGAAGCCACCGTGCCACTTCACAGGGCAGATTTAATGAGTTTGTTTCATTAATATGCGGCTAATTAAGCACTGATCTGAGCTCGCCTTGTAGGGGATGGGAAGTGAGCACCCAAGCCTGAACCCTATCCTGGAAAGGCTCCCGGGGGGATGTGCTGGGAGTACCCAACACCGGAGAGCGATGCTACACCCCGACTTTTTCAAAGTCCACCCCGCACACGGCACAGGATAATCTCCTGTTGCCGGGGGTGAACAGTGCTGAAGAAGAAATGTGAGTTTGAAGATGCTTTTTTCCCCAGAACACAGCTGAACAGGGCAGCCTGCCTGCAGCAAGGGGCAAGAGCCGGCGGCGTGGGCACTGCTCGTCCCGCGGGCCACCACACAGGGCAAGGGCTGTTCTCTGGGCAGCCAAGGGCACCCAGGCTCTGGGGAAACCAGGCTGGACACCTCCTGCCTGAGGAACGATGCGGCACATCCACGGTCCTTACAGAAGAGCTGGTGTTGCAAAAATACAGTTTTAAAAAGGGAGGTGAAAATTCCCACACTAATCACAACCGGAGGCAGAAACAGAGCCTCTAATTTAGGGGGAAAAAAAACCCCCAACATTGCTTGACAACAACAAAAGAGTTTTCATGGAGTCCAAAAGAGTATCTCAGGCCTCGCAGGAGCAGCGAGGGGCAGAAACGGTGTTCGGGAGGGAAGAACCGTCTGACGGAGAAACCCAGGCTGGCGAAACGCAGAGACCCAGCAGCGCCCAGCCTTGCCTGGGCCACTGCCCACCCCCGGCAGCTTTTTTCATCACATGCTGAGGAGGAGGAGGAGGAGGAGGAGAGGA
>NW_010562055.1:1769-2178 GCF_000687285.1 Phaethon lepturus | reverse complement strand
CATCCCGCCGGGCGCGGTGGCTCCCCGTGGAAACGGTGAGGGTTATTTTGTTTGTGGTTTTGTGGGGTTTTTTTTTCCCTGCCTTCAAAACAGTCCTTCCTAACACACAGCAGCTGCAGGGGCACGGCAACTGCACAACTGGATAAAAATTAAATTAAAAAAAAAAAAAAAGGGGTGTGCAATCGGATTGGCTTACCTGGTGCTAAAAGCAAAGGGGTGCTTTGTTCATAAACTAAAGCAAAATGCTAAAAAATCCCAGACTTTAAGAGGAATTAGCGTGAGCGCTGGTGAGATGTTACCTGCTCGGCCCCTCTTTGCCTTGCTGGGAAGGCCGAGTCGAGGCCAGTGCGGTAGGATGGTGGCTGGTGGGGTTTGGTGGCGAGCTGGGCAGGGTGGGAACTGGGCAGTT
>NW_010562055.1:347-1708 GCF_000687285.1 Phaethon lepturus | reverse complement strand
TGGGTTTTGGTGCAGAGCTGGCCAGGTTGGAAACTGGCATGTCCCTGGGGGAAACTCGGCTAAATTGGCTGCTTGGAAAGGAGAGGTCCTCATCCCAGCTGCAGGTCTGGGCTTCAAGGAGTGACTGGCACCTCTCGGACTCTTAGGATGAGAGGAAATGGCCTCAAGTTGTGCCAGGGAAGGTTTATATTGAATATTAGGAAAAATTTCTTTACTGAGAGAGTGGTCAAGCACTGGAACAGGCTGCCCAGGGAGGTGGTGGAGTCACGATCACTGGAGATGTTAAAAAAATATGTAGATGTGGCACTTTGGGACATGGTATAGTGGCCATGATGGTATTGACTTGACGGTTGGACTTCATGATCTTAGAGATCTTTTCCAACCTTAATGATTCTATGATTCTGAGACTCCTCGGGGAACTGATTCAGCTCAATGGTCTGGCAGAAAATGAACTTGGCAAGAAAAAGTATAAAAATATGGTCCCTTGAGAGCTTGGCTGAGTGTCACACATGAAGCTGGGAGTGTGTAAACCCCATCCATAGCTCCTGTCCTAAAACATCCCCCCAAATCACACCCAAATGCGTCAACTCTTCACACTTGCTTGCTATTACCAAAAAGTCCTTCTCCTTTCCCACAAGTTTTCCAAAGACAATCCCTAAGGTTCTGGACTGTATCTTCACCCATCACCAAAATTTAACTTGGAGCATTTTCTCAATGAGTCTGGAGAGGAAAAGTCTTGAGCAGGGTTGATGGAAAATACAGAAACCAAGATTTACTGTCCTCTGCCTGGAATAGCTCCGTTCTTGACTGGCCATTGGCCTTCCAGGTTTGAAGCTTGCGTTTGACATTAAAAGTCGAACTGTAATGGATGCGCATGTTTGTAACATTTTGTGTCATATTACTTGCTTCAGAAATAGCAGATTATGCTTTGAAAATAATAAAATCTACTTTAAATTATGCTTTTCCACACTAGGAATATGAGCGAGGGGGGGCGGGGGGGAGGGAGGGAGGGAGGAAGGGAGGAAGGACGGGGGGCGGGGGGGGGGGAGGGAGGGAGGAAGGGAGGAAGGACAGAAGGACGGAAGGACGGAAGGAAGGAAGGAAGGAAGGGGAAAATATTTGTATCACAGCCAAACACAATCGTATCTCTCTATTTTCTTTAATAAAGTTGTATAAAATATTTTCTATAAAAGTGGAGAAATAAGCCATAGATGGACGAGAGTATTCTGTGAATTTAGATTGATTTCATTGCTTTAGCCAACATAAACTTCTGTGTATTTCTCTTAGAGTCACTTTTGACTTCTGTGTAAAATATTTTAACATTATTCCGTTTAAAGTTAATTCTAATTTACATTTCATAT
>NW_010562055.1:0-216 GCF_000687285.1 Phaethon lepturus | reverse complement strand
AAACTAAGCTCTTGAAGCCACTTTCTGGACTCCTCCCTCACGCCGTTAGTGCCACTGAGCCAAACAGGAGCACCTGGTCAAGGAAGATAAGCAAAGAGGAAGAGGTTTCAATAAAAACACTTTACAGATGGAGGGTTTTATTAAAAAGTTTTTACCAAACTCTGTTATTTATCCAGTGTTGACAGCCAGATATCAACAAGTAGAATGAAATTATAT
>NW_010562054.1:4306-4515 GCF_000687285.1 Phaethon lepturus | reverse complement strand
TTATTATTATTATTTTAATACCTTTCAATTCTATTTATGACTTTCTTCTCTATTTATTTCTTATTTAGTATTTTACTCCTGTCCATACATTGAGTTGCAACTCCCTGGCTTGGACTTGCCTTTGAAGCTGCACGCTTCATCCTCAGCCACTGCCAAAATGTCTCTTGAGCCCTGGCTGCCCCGACACCCACCAAGCTAGTGTGCTGAGC
>NW_010562054.1:0-4182 GCF_000687285.1 Phaethon lepturus | reverse complement strand
AAAACGTTCCCCCAAGCAGCCCTGGCCCTGGCTGTGCAGCAGGTACCCGACAAGGGGGCTGCCCTACGTTGCCCATGGTTAGAACACCCGAGAGATGTCCAACAGCTTTGAGACTAGGAGGAGGCAAATGGTGAGAGCAGCAGGGGTTCCCGGCGCTGGCTCACGGGCGGTCGGGTGCCGCTCGCTGCCAAGTGCTCGGAGGCACGTCTTGCCTACGAGCAGTAGTTAGTGCTTCAGCAGCAACTGCAAACCAGCGGTGAACCGGGCTTGGGGTTTGCGGGGCCTTGCGGTGTCCAAGCTTTAAGGGCTGCTGTGCCTGAGCAAGCTCACAAGGAGAGGAGCGAGTCACCCGCCGGCACATTGCCCGCAGCCAGCACTGCCGGCCGCCCGTGCTCCTAGCAGGCTCTCCAGCCAGCGGCCGGGCTCCGGCTGCCTCCTCCTGAACATGCCGCTCCGTTCAGGTCTCACTGCCCCAGCACCTACCTGCATAGAGCCCACGGGAAAGAGGACCAAGACAGCAAGGTGGAGAAGCAGCTTCCCCCTTGTCTAGAGCCCAGGGCAGCGTGTGAGCGAGCACGCGTCCCTGCCGGAGCACACGTCCCTGCCGGAGCACGCCTGGCCTGAGCTGGGAGCGTGGGCAGGATGTTAGGGGAAGGCCACGTGCAAGGACAGCACGTCACAGGTGAGGTCGCAGCGCTGCAGCACGCGTGGCTTTACCTGCCCCATCAGCCGTGGGGATGCAGGACCAACCCCGGCTGGGCGTACCCGGTGTGCCGCCTGAGCAGGGCTGCCGGCTGGGTTTCTCTGGCGGTGGAGGTGCGTTTCCCTGTTTCCCAGAGTACATCCAGACCAGGCAACATATTGTAAAACACTCTCCAAACAACGGCAAAAAAGGTAGTTTCCTGGAAAAGGTTTGAAAAATAATCAAGCAGAAGCAGAGCCCCGTGTTTATTTTGCTGCTCTGACTGACACAGCAAAAAGCAAACAGACTGAAGGAGAAATTAAACCCAAGTGGGAAGGGGGGTGGAATTGGACGGAAAGTCATTCAGCCCTTTGCAGCTTCCCCAGGGGAGCTCCGAGGAGGCTACGGAGCGGCATTGCAACCCCCTCAACTCTTTGCTGGTAACACGGTTCCCCACTCCCCCCACATAGCTAGGTAGGTAGGTAGGTAGAGCTAGGACTTTCATACTACTGATTTTGAAGGACAGTTTTCAATGTATAATAATATATCGGTTTAGGTGTGCAGTGTTTGAAAGGGAGAGTGGGAGAAAGAAAGAAAACAAACCTCAATCAATATTATTGGTTTTTTTGTTGTAAAATATTGTAACCTTGTATAAACGCAAACTTTTTTTTCTTTAGCTTAATGGCCTGGGGTAGAACATATTAAAAAAAGTTTTTAAAAAGTTGAGGAAAAAAAAGAATTAAAAAAATCATTAAAACTGTTGCCATGTGAGGTTTGTGCCATGCAATGTTATTGCCTATGCAGCCATGTATTACCAGTTCATTACAGTGGAATATTAAAAAAGAACAAACAGTCTTGCAGCTTGGTTCTTCTTACCTTTTTTTTTTTTTTTTTTAAAGTAACTTATTGCACTTGCAACATTTTTGTTTGGGGGGGGGGGGAGTGCTGTCATTTCTGGGCACCAGATTTTATTTTTCCAGTTTTTGAATGGAGTGGCATCGCTGGGAAGTACCCTGCTTCCCAGGCGCCCCGGCCGAGGAGGCACAGACACTGTTGTTGTTGTTTTGGTTTGCAATAAACTCCTTCTCTTCTCTCCTCTCAACTGCAATCTGGCTGGTTTGTTCCTGACTCATGACAGATGAAATGTGATCAGAGGGGCCTCCAAAATCTCACGTTAATTGAAGTTGGCAAAAAATACTAACAGTGCCCTTTTGAACTGCTGACACAGTGCAGAATGGATTAGCTGGGGGTAGATTAACAACAGGTGACAGCTCACGGGCCCACTGCCTCTCCCCGTACAAAGAGATGGTTACCAGCCAGCAGCCAGGCGCGGGAGCGTCCTGCCAGCCAGCTCCCAGCAAACGAGGGCCCCTCTGCCTCCAAAAGCATCGCCGCTAGCCAGGCCGGCGGGCACCCTGGCCACAGGGAAGAGAGGAGGATGGTCTCCCTTGCTTACTGGTCAGGAGCTGCTACTTCTGCCAGAGCTTAAGCCTTGCAGGGCTCCTGCGGGTCTCCCAGCCCTTCCCAAGCAGTCTGTAACAAGGCAGCAGGTAAACCATCATGGCTGACACAGGGAGAAGCGGCTTGGCAACAAGATGTGGAGGAGCCAGGGAGTGCGAGCCACCCTGTTCCCCATGCTACGGCACCACCACTTTATACAGCACAGCCATGCTTGAGGCATCATGGCGCGAGGTCTCCTGAAGTCCACAGAGAAGACACCTGGGGCTGGCAGTGGGGGGTTCTTCACCCCTGAAAGCGCTCCTTTCTCCTGTGTTCCCGCTGGTCCAGTTACGCTCCCTCCCCTCCCGGCTCTGCTTTGGCAGAGGCCTCCAAGCCTCAGCCACCCTCTTCTCCACCACAGCTCTGCTGGGTTCCCCAGAGGCACCGGCTGGCAGCCAGACACTGCTCACTGGGCTGCAGGGCAGACCGAGTCCTCTGGGCTTTGCTTCTCCCCACAGCAACAGGAGGGCTTGTCTTGGCCCCACAGGTTCCCAGGGCACGTGGGAACCACACGTGCCCCATCCCAACGTGCAGAAAACTGGATTCTGGGAGGGCCCTTTCTGCTGTGTTCACTCCATGAATGAACTCAGCTGAGACTGCCTTTCCCTTGGACTCCACAGAACCACCGGCACCAGTAAAAGCCCAAGTCCCTGCACCCAGATGATGGGTGAACCAGAAAGTGCCCTGTGTGTCCAAGCAGAGCTGAGAAGGTGCCCAGCAGCCGTCAACAACTCACCAAGATCCGCAGAGCCCCTCTGGCCTTTCCATCAGTTGGCTGGCAGCATCAGCTCGGTTCAGATGGAGCATGGCTGTTTTCCATCTCACAAAGAAACGGATAATGCAGGTGCTGTTGCAAGCTTATCCATTCCTCTCACTTGTAAGAGAAAAATTCCTTCCCTCCCCAAGCACTCAAAGCCAGATTCTCCAGATGTTGGCAAATCTCAGGCTCTTGAGAGCCTAAAGCCAGTTTCAGTAACATCCTAGTTGTATGGGTTTACATCAGAAATTGCTCCTGGCCTGTATGTTGCCAAAGAGGTAAAAAGTCTCTCTATAAACTCTAGATAGTGGCATGACCCAGATTAGAAATGTGCATTCTTTTCTTCAAGTTGCTCTTAATTGGCATTACAGGAGTTGCTCTCTCTAGGAGATGTGGCTACAGCACCTAGGTTAACGCGTTCCTTCTCCGCTGGAGAATATGACTTTGAGGCAGCGCAAAGTTCGGGCAGTTTTAATGAAAAACAATTTTTTCATCCTGTAAACTAAACAGATTTGCCTTTTTTCTTCCTCTTTTTAAAAGCTGGTTATTAACCTTTAAGCAGATGGATGTACAATAATCTTCTCATTGGCAAGGAAGGTAACAGCCATGCAAGGTGCATCTGCTTATGGCCAGCTGGAGCCCACATGTAAAGGTGTTGCATTTAATCCGAGACAAACAAGTGTTTATTATTTGTGAAAGGATCTTCCACTTTCTCTTGCTTTTCAGTTCGTAACTTACTCACAGGGCAAAGACAGATGCTCCGAGTTAGCAATCTGCTCCTTCGCTGCAGCATTGCTGAATTCCTGGATCTCATTTTACGGTCCTTTCTGCTTCAAACCTTTTCCCCTCCCTGTTTGTATGAAGTGTGGCAACGGGGCTTTGTTCCTGTCAGTCTTCGGCCGAAGGCACCCAGCACTAAGTGCACCTAGCACACAGCTGGGACCTGTCCCTCCCTTTGAAAGAAAGGTTTTACAAAAGAAGGACCTGTAAGTCCAAACGTTCAGACCAGCAGATGAGAAACAGTGCTGTTCTTGAGTGTCTGGCTATATGGACATGCAGAAGGGAACATAGAGCCTTTGCCCTGAAAGCCTCGGGTATCTTTCCAAGGGACTACGGGATTATTTACCAGATGAGCATGAGATGTTCACACTGGGCAGGAGGATATCCATAAGTGGTGCTTTTCACAGTCAGTCCCAATCTTTGGCTTTTAGTTTTACAGGTTCCCACTGCTGCACAGAAGGGC
>NW_010562053.1:0-63739 GCF_000687285.1 Phaethon lepturus | reverse complement strand
GTGGTGATTTGGCTTTACACGTTTACTTAAGGAGAGAATTTGAGTAACAATTTAGGGTGTCATGGAGCGTGTGTGGGTGAGAATTTACTGACCCACGGATGAATAAGTCATCTCTGCTCATCAGAAACTTTTAGGCGAGAAAGACTGCATTTATAGAGTAGCAATCAATGAACCAATGTCCATATAAGTGGATGAACTGAATTAAGTTCTACAGAGGCCTGTCTTGCTTCTGGTATAATCCAGTAATATTGACAATGATGTGGATTACACAATGGAGAATACCCTTATTAAATGTGAACATGACATAAAGGGAGGACAGACTGCAAATATGCTCAAGAACAGCAAATCAAAAGCCCCTTAACAAAGAGGTAAAATGGACTGAAGAATGTAAGGTGTTATTAAATATCAACAATAGCAGGCAGGATTAATCAACTATGAAAATACAGTTTGGAAAGCAACTGGTGTTGTAGCAAATTGTTTGCAAAAAATGAGTGGCTTTTGTGGACTATAAACTGAATGTGAATCAATAATGTGATACTTCTGTTAAAAGAAACAAATGTCATACTGGGTTGCATAAACAGTAATATAATCCGTGAAACGTGAAATAATCCTTCACCTTTGCTCAGTGTTGGTAAGACTGGTGCTGTAGTGCTGTCAAGAAAGATGTCCTAGAATCCAGAGAAGACCAGTGGAAATTATCAGAGGTTTAGGAAATAGACCCTACCAAGGAAAACTGAATGAGTTGCTTTCTTCATCTGGAGAGACTTTCTAGTATTATTTAAATAAATACAGCCTACTAACAAAGTGGAAAGGAATTACGATGTTCCATATCCTTGGTGGATTGCACAAGAAGTGAGGGGTTTAAATTATGACAGGTAAGATTCAGATTAGACATTAGGAAAAAAATATTTTAGCAATAAGGATAATGAAGCACTAATTGCCGGGGGAGTTCTTCAGGCATCTTCGATAAACTTCAGTTAAAATGACACAAGAATAATTGAATGAATTGAATGAATTGAATCCTTTGCCTTGGATGCTTGGAAGTAGTCAAGAGACTTTTGTCTGTCCAGCCTGACTTACTGACGATTGAGTGATGTGCCAAGAGATGTACCCATAAAATTCAGGAGAAGAGAATAAAAAAAGAGAAGGGTTTGGTTGGGGTGAGCAGTTCTTGAAAGCCAGTTTGGAGGGAAAAGTAACAAAACTGAAAGGTGGGGACTTTATGGGAAGTGGAATTATTAAAAGTCACATATGCATCCTGAGCCACTGGACCGGCCTCTGTTACGTTGCTCTATTTGGATCTAGGAATGGGCGTATTTCCTTCATCCTCTGGTAATTTCAGAGCTGAGCTGCTTCTCAGCCCTTCCCACTTGGAAGGAGCTGCCTGGCTGTGGCTAATCACACAGCTGTAGCCAATATGAAGGATTTTGGTAGTTTTAATACTATTAGCAGGAAAGAAGTGGTTCCTTTAGAGGCTAAATAGGTAAAAACTCAGCTGGCTGGGAAGTCAGGTAGTGTAACACAAATAATCTATGGAAATGGGTCTTTCACACAGATGACTTCTTGTGTTATTTGGGTAAAAGATGTTAAAACTTTGATATCTAAATGTGTAAAATGAGAGGTTTTGAGAGGTTTATAAAGAAGTATAAAAATACAAATGTTGTTGTTTAATGACTGGAATAAGGTAGTATGACTATGCTTTGGGATCCATTATATGAAACAAAGGTGTGGATGAGGTGACTTTGGTTATAAAAGGGCATGTTTTGGGGAGGGCTTCTGCAGCACTTTTCCCCAGGTGCCATCTTGGATGCCAGGCCTGCCTGACCAAAACTAGTGCTACTGGCAGATTTTGCCTCACAAAAGTGCTTCTTTAACAAAAAATTGTTAACTTTATCTCCTTATTTCTTCTCATGTATGACATCTGCTCAGCATGTCAGTGATTAGTTAGGAATAAACCTGTCCAGAGGAGCAGGTCTGCTGGGTACCTCATCCCAGCCGAGAGCTGTGGGAGTGCAACTGGTGGTGATGTTGCAAGATGCCAGTGTGGCCTTGGAGTCCCCCCACCGGCCACCCCTCTTGTTCCCCAGTTGTCCCCTGTCATGGTCCTGCTGGCCACTGCCAGCTGGGATGGGACAAGGCAGGGGCAGGTCTCCTGCCTGCTGCTCCCTCATAGCTGGGGCAGGATCTGTCTTATTAATACCTCAGTCTATAACCTACAGATGTCCCCTGCACAGAAGCAGTAGTTTATTTAATACAGCCATTTATAGGGACCGGGCTGTTTGCAGTGGGCTGCAAAGCCCTGCGGAGCAGCCCTCACCCGAGGCAGGAGGCACTGAAGCCTGTCGGAGGCCTTGCACTTAGGGGTGAGTTGGGCATGCTTCTCTGAGGTGTTCTACTCTGTAGTTTCACTGTGTCTGGGACATCGATTCTGTTAATAACTTGTGCTGTAATCAGTGTCATTGCCCTGGGATAACCAAGACAAAACTGATGTAAGCAGGAGTTTAAAATAATATTGCCATATGTTCAGAGACAAATGTATCCTGATACTCTTTTCTTCCCCCCCCCCCCCTTCCCCCCACCCCCTCAGGACTTCTGAAAAGTAACTGATCATCATGTCTGACCCTGTTGTTCTGCGTAGCATCAAGAGATTGGGAGAAGATAACTATGCTTTTGACTTGGATGGCAAATGTAAGAAGTTTATTCTTCAGCCAGCTCCTTATTCTATAAAGCATGTAACATCGGTGGTGGGTGGCCTAAGTGGAGCAAATAGTCTACAGAATACAAAGCAAATAGTCTGTGGAATAAATACAGAGTTATGTGGTACCGGCTATTATGGGTATGGTGCCTGCAAAACAACTTCTCTGTAAAAATTACGTATAACAATCCTTACTCGTGGACAATCTTTACTTATCACCCTGTAAGTTCATCGTATCTACCGAGGTTTTTATACTCAGCACTTTGGTGTACAGGTAAAGGGCCTTTACTGGAGGAAAAAAAAAAAGTTCTGTCTTCCATAGTTTCTAGAGCTGCTTTCACCAAAGACATATATCTGTAGTCATACTTATATTAGGCAGAATTCTTATGAGCTATTGCTATACAGATCTGCATTCCTTCTCCTTATCAGGGCTTTTCTCTTTTCTTTCATTTTTCCTTTGCAATGTGTGCTTTTCCATTTTGCCAATCCAGATATGGCAAGAGTCAAGCAGAAACATGAAGAGAAACTGCTACATATTTTGAGATCTGCTTATAAGACTTGAGAAAAACAGACAGAGAGAGGGGCATTAAATATTTATACTGAATGTGAGGTACAAAGGAAAGCAAAACAGTAGCACATAATGGAAGATAAATTGCAATACAGTGAAATGTACATGCTTCTCACATAGAGTAAAAAAGGTTCACAAAAGGATTCCAGCACTCAGGTGTCACCAGATTCCCTAAGCATACATACATTTTGTATTTTCAAATTCCCTGATAGCTGTGGCCTAATCCTGGAAGTGTTTAAACTTTTGTTAAAATAATTCTCCTAGGACCCAATGAAATGGTTCAGACCATGCATGAAATAGCCTGTGTTCTAAACACAGGTCTTACTGAGATTTACAAATGTGGCATTCATTCCCCATTTCACCTGCTTCATTACAAAAACTGGTGCTCTCAGGTTGACTCTGAACAAAGCACAGCTTAAGGAGGAGGGATGCTTTTTTATTTTGGGTTCTCTTTTTTTCTTTTAATTCATCATATGTATTGTTAGAACAATCAAGCTGGATAGTCATAAAGACTATGCAGTTTTATTTCACTTGAAATACTTTATGACAGATTACCTCCAGAAAACTGAAGACTCATGTTGAAAGACAGTCCCTCGCTCTTGGAACTATTTTTTACCAACAAAAGGAAATCAATGTCCTTCTACTTCTGGGACAGAAGACTGTTAATCTCTTCCAGCCACTTACTTAGAACTTCTCCCAGATTTATCTAGCTGGTTTGAGGGGGTTTTTTTTTGTCTACTAGTTTGTGTTATGTACTTGTCGCTTTTACTTGTTACAGGATTTTGGCAAAAGACTTGCTATCGGGACCAAAGCTATTTCTCTTATCACAGTTGGGGGTTTTTTTTGGCCTATCCAAGTGAGTTTTCCTCTGGTTTCTCAGTTTCCTTGGAAATGCACCTTGTTTCCTGCTTAATGTAATGAGCAGTTTGTTGAACTGCTAGAGCACCTTTCCCAAAGCAAACATAATTGCTTTAAAACCCTACTGGCATTATGCTGATTGATCTTTTCTGCTCTGTAATCTCCAGTGAGATTTGTTTCAATAACCATCTTTTGTACATATTAGTAAGAAATAGCCCTCTCTGGATCAACCCTTGAACACCACATCAGTAGGTGTAGTTAAGAGCCAGCTTTAGCTGGGAGCCTTTTGAATACAATTTTTCATCACTTGATTCAAGTACCAAGAATAGACATCAATGTGGCAAGTTCATCTTACTGTCCAGGGGCACAGCTGCCCCTCTTCCATAGGATTTGCAGTCTCTCAGTTGTTGGAAGGCAAGAGTAAAGACCTACTGCTCCTCCTTTCAGGAAATATGCATGCACTGCCAGTAGAGTAGTATTTCTTCATGAGACAGTGTCCAAGAGAACTAGTTGAACACTAGCAGTTTGCAATGAAAATGAGTTGACTTCTGGCAATAGTTCTGAATGATGTACTTAGTGAAAACCATTTTCTCATCTTTATCATCATAAAGGACTAGATGACCTTTAAAGGTCCCTTCCAACCCAATCTATTCTTTGATTCTATGATTCCATGATCTGGGGGATCAAAAACTTGAAACTACTTCTTCAAGGCAAAGCAGGCATAAATTGATAGAAATTTACCAAGGAATTTTTGGACCCTTGTCAGTTCATGTCCCTGGCTAGATGTTTCAGTGGGAATAAGATGCTTATAACTCAGGAATGATAAGGTCCCATGGGGTTCTATGGTTTATTTTTCACATGTGTACGGAAGATTATGTACTTTAACAATAATTATTAACAAGACTGCATTTATTTTCCATAACAGGTAACAGCTTCAAGAAATCAGAGTAAGTCATGTACACGAATGGAATAATCGGTATTTCTAGGAATATTCAAAGAAGTTAATGTCATTGGATCAAACTGAAGCATTTATAGAATATATGGTATTTAATGAAAAGCTGTTCTCTAGGAGTTAAACTGCCTTATTTGATACAACTGACACAGGTAGACCAAAACAGGCCTAGAAACCTTTAAAAACACAGAGTACTGGCAGCAAAATATGGTCTTTCTTCTGAAAATGTTTTTGATATTCAAATTTGTCTTTCTTCTGTGCTTTTAGTTTGAGAAATAAATTTTTCAGGAATTTTAATCAATTTTGATTAATTGCTCTTAAAGCTTATCTGTGAGACTTTAAAAGAAAAGGAATTAGCTCACATCATTTGAACTCAGATATTAAGATTTAAATGTAGAATTCTAGGTAGTTAAAAGCTGAAATGACTTAGAGAACTTGACCTTCAGCTATAATCTGAGATTTGAATGAGGTTAAGAGCCTCCTTCTTCCTAGATTTTGGGACAACTCAGTAGCAGACTGGACATCCTAATGGGTGCTGTAATTTGTGCCAGCTCTTTCTGACACAGTGTACACAGTCTGAGAACTACTCCTCAAATGAGGAAGCAAGAGCATCTCTTAATTTTTGTCTTTGTCAGGTTGCCCACCTCAGAGAACACCAGCCCAGTACTCAAGGTCTACCAAGGTCCTCGCACATATCTTGAAACCCAACTTGGACTCTCACACATAACAAACATAATCCTACCTACTATGCATATGAAGCATCCTTCAGGCTTTCTAGGATCTGGTTTCTGAAAACTGTTCATGGCAAATATAGCTTGAATTAATTTGTTTAATTAAAAAAAAATCAAAATTCAAAATCCCTACTCATTTATCACTGAATGTGCACAGCTGATGAGTACTTGCTATAGTATGAATCCCATCCATAATGGTGCAAGTAGTCCTTTAGATTTTAACTGATCATACAGAATAGCAACACATAATGTGAGCACTGAAAAAAACCCTGTATAGTCGGGTGAGAGATTCTTCTACCACTGTGGACATACAAACATACAGGCAATATAAAAAGGAATGGGAACAGAACGTTTCTCTGTCATAAAGAAAGGACTAGCCAAGAATTTGGATGGTAGTTTTTTCTCTAACTGACTTCCAAGAACCCACAATCCACATTATAGCAACAGTGTTTTGCGGAGCTGCTTATGAAACAAAGCACAAACCTTCGGGTCATGTTAACCTAACCTCCATTCTAGTCCCTGTCTAAAACTTAAAAGAATGATAAAATTACTGGTTCCAAAGAAATCTGAAAGAAACAGCTTGTCTTTTAAAATTCTGGGCAAAATGTCTAAAATAAAAAACATTTCAGAGAAGTAATTTTAATGTAAAATCTTATCCTTTTTGCTAGGAATAGCTATACCTATGAAGAACCTTTTATAGAGAAGAAAAGTGAAAAGTGAGTTAAGTTCAATTCTGTGTACTATCTTTGCGTATAGAACAAAATATGTACTAAAATACAAGTTTATAATTTTATGTTTTCTGTTCTTGAAGGTCATCAGAAAAGAAAGAAAACAGTATTCGTGTTGGCTTCTTTCAGCTGGTAATGAAACCAATGGCTATAAATATTTTATGTGTATTGTCCTGCAGAATAAGTGACAATAATCTATGTGGTTGTTTTAGGGAACAGCTGTGACTAAGACAAACTTTTAAGGATTAAACCATTTGGCATGAAATCCTGCCGTTAAAGTCAATGGGAATTTAACAGAACCCTTTGTCATTTTGTCAGCTTGGTATTGATTATCAATATTTGTGTCATCATCGTCTATTAAACACATTATACTGAGCCTACAGGTAGATATGGGGAAAAGAGTTAAGATGCACAGCAGGGATCTAGGTGACCTTGGTTCATTCTTACTTCTGCCACAAATCTGCTGTGTGATATTTGGCAGATAATTTAGCTCCCTTGTAATTGGTCCATGGGTATTAGGAGATTTGGTAACTATAGGAACGTGGGAATGCACAGTACTGTATGGTATGCCTAGCCTTTGATGGGTCTTGGAATCCCATAGGGTGCATCTAAATTTTAAAATCAATGTAGTAGAGCGATGTCCAGCCCAGCAGCATGCAGCTAAGAGGTTTTATTACTTCTGTTTTGCATGTAGTCTAGGCAATTAGCCTGTAATGTGTCCAGACTAAGATGGTGTCCTGACTGTAGTACTGGGCTAGTGCAGTTACATCCATGTGACTTGTACTCTACCTGGCTAAGTATCTCAACTCTTAGTTGGGTGGAGAGAACAGTAGGTCAACACAGAGGCCTGTGTCTGTCAAGCAGAGGGGTTTGAATTCTGTAGCCTGTTTTGCACAGATGTTTAACTCCTAAAGTGCAGTTGGTAAACACAGTGTGTTTGCATCAGATGTGTTGAGAGATTAGATATCATGTTTCTGTGTGGGTTTTTTTTTTTAATCAAGGGTATTCCTAGTCTTTTTATGAGCAAGGTTTGCAAAACAGTGGTAGTGCTAGTTTTCTTCTGATTTTTTTTTTTTTTTTTTTAGAAAGACCTTCTATTTATTTCTCTTTCATGTTAAGTGATTTGTTTTTCCCTTTATCTTGTCTCTGCCCTAATGTCCCTTTTCTGTGCTCCAAATTCACACCCTTTCTTCTCTTGGACACTTTAGCACCTACAGA
This sequence comes from Phaethon lepturus, assembly GCF_000687285.1. Taxonomy (NCBI): domain Eukaryota; kingdom Metazoa; phylum Chordata; class Aves; order Phaethontiformes; family Phaethontidae; genus Phaethon; species Phaethon lepturus. The sequence goes on along the minus strand of NW_010562053.1, from coordinate 55,989 downwards.
ACCTGGACAGGTTCTTCAGTAGGCTATGATTCCTCTTTACACTCCTATTTCAAAATATATAGCATTTGATACTGATATTCTATATGGACAGTTTGATCTATATAATTATGCATGACTTCACACAATCATGACAAAGATAACTTAAGTTGCTGTATCTTAGCTGAGTCACCAGCTGCATGTGTGCATGCTCTTGGCCCATGGCAAATGTAAGGTAATAAGACTTAGCTCAATCCTTTTTTTACTGCATACTATGTCATATTTCTATACATTCCTCCCAGATTAAGAGCCAATGCACAATTGCCTGGGTCAGCCAACACATTTTAGAACATTAATTATGAGAACTTGATCTGAGACGTTTAGTCGGCTTTCTACCACAGCACCCGCGACACTTGAGAAATTGTCTAACTCTATTCAGAGGCTCTGTGTAATGCCCTAAGGATTTTTTCTCCTTTCCCTCTCCCTCTGTCCCCACAGGAAATCTGCAAAGCAGACTATACATATGAATTAGAATTACTATTCTTAATCTTTTAGCTACTTTCTGGAATGATGATAATGTGGAATGATATTGGGCTATTAATATTATATGATAATACATTCATTCACATGGTCAGATTCTGCCATCAACAAAAAGGGAGCTCATAATAATTTATGAGTCTGTAATCATAGGTGCAATTAGATTAGATTGGTGAGAGAAATTTGTCTTCTTTCTGTATTGAAGATAATTCTGAAATTTAAAGAGAATGATTTTGTACCTGATCCACCTGATGAATGATTTATCAGTAAACAACCAGCGTGAAGACTACCTCTCAGCAGAGACTGTATTTTTTTTCCTGTCTCTTTAGTTTCGATTTTCTTCATCTATGGAAATTTTTATGATGGCTGTTGGTAGTTTCTGTGCTGTTGTTCATGGAGCAGCCCAGCCAGCTGTGTTGCTTGTGTTTGGTGCAATGGCAGACACATTTATTGAATATGACATTGAAATGCAAGAGCTTAAAGACCCAGGCAAGACATGTGTAAATAACACCATAGTGTGGATTAATGGTACTACTCATCAGAATGAAAAGAATGCCACAATAAGATGTGGGTAAGTAGTAGATGTATTTGTTTCTTTTCCTTTGTTATTATGGCTTGTCAGAGAATGTATTGTTAATGAAAGTCTACTTCAGCCTTTAAACCTTACATTTTCTATCCATAAGGCAGAAAATGGGCATGGTTCTTGTTCCAGATTCCTGTTTCTGAGCTGGAGATATTACCTGGAGGGGGAGAAGGTCAGCTTGGGTCTTGGTCTTTCAGCTCTAGATGTCAGCAAGGATATTCTTCGATGATGGTTGTTCTGATAACAGATGTATCTGCTACACATCTGAGTTCATTAATCTCTTTTCTCTCATGACACCGTAGGTAATAATGACTTCTGGTAATTCTGGTTAGGACTTAGGTACTAATAGGTGCCTGCTGACTTCTGGGCAATTAGCTAAACTTTAGCCATTGAAGAGAAATGAGCGCTTCTAGGATGCAATTCATCTTAGCTTATGGGAGATGTCTAAGGCAGGTCAGATGAACTGCCCTATAAGAGTGGCTATTTCTTTCCATTAACTGTAATAAACAGAGTCTAGATGATTCATTCAGATAGGGATATCTGTCAAAGCCAAATTTGAACCTGTAACCTTTCCTAAGGCTTGTTTTTCAGTGCATCATTCTAAGAGTTTTCTAATCTCTGAGTGACGTTTAATTAGATATTTAATTAGAATTAAAAGTTACTTGTCTCAAAGTCTCTGAAATTCAGAGCAAATGGGAAGTGATTTACATTCCCAGATGTAGATCACTGGGGCCAAATGATTTGTTCCAGGCTTTCCAAGCCAGCCCTCTGAGATGGGGCTGGCAGATAGAATACAGGATTTGCTACAGACCTTTGTTCCTCTGAAGCAGCAACTATGCACCAAGCAGGGTACATTAATACATTAAATATGGCACTGAATATCTGTGTCAGGCACCTGAGTTATTTCCATGATTGTGTTTTGCAAGAGATTGGGTCAGGTGCATAGTGTTCCCTTTTAGCTTAAAATTTCAGTGTACCAAATTCTGGGTAAAGAGAATAAAATTTGCTGTCTGCAGGATGTTTTAAAAAAGTTGTCTAAAAGCATAACCAATAATGACCTGAAAAGCCTGTTTCAAAGTGATCTAAATGCAATAGCAGCAACTCAATGCTCTTCAGTGATATTAGGAGTAATTTAATACTCCTACTTGAGCTAAAAGACATGATCATTTCATATTAGCAAGCTTACGGTACAAAGTAATACTTGAACTGACTTCAGCAGCCCTCATTTCTCTCTGTAAAACACTGTTTAAATCTGAGTGTTATTAGTTGGTATAATGGCACAAAGCAAGTGCATTCAACATCTAATGAAAACTTTCTGGGTGGCTCTTCCCTGAAACACCCTCCTACCTGTGCTGTGTCAGAGCATGCAGTCTGGTGGGGATTCTCAGAGACTTCAGGGCTGTTCCAGGGCCACAGAGCATTTCCTGGTACCTGCCAGCACTCTACTCTGTGCAACAGGCAGTGTGAGTAAACAAGACACTGCTAGCGATAGCCTCAGTATTGGGAAATAATGCCTCTGTTAGCAAAACAAGCTGACTTGCCAGCTGATGTGACTCTAACTTGAAGAAACACCAGATTAGAAACCTGAGAGAAACTTAAAACAATATTGCTAACTCTTTTTTTCTCTTTTTTAGGCTGCTGGACATTGAACAAGAAATGACCAAGTTTGCAGGCTACTATGCAGGAATTGGTTGTGCCATACTTCTGTTAGGATACCTCCAAGTCAGTATTTTTTTCCAAGTTTAAATCACTAAGTAATTAAGTTTATATTAATTATGTTCCCTTTAACTGCTTAGTCAGCTGCCCATTTGAGCAGAGCAGATGCTTACAGTTCTCATTTTATCGGCTGAAATATGTTAGCTCTGGCAATCTGAGACCTCCTTGGATTTGTGCATGTATACCTTTGTACAAGGGTATGTCTTACCCAGTGAGATGAATGCATGCTGCTGCTTTCACACCACAAGAAATACTTCCTGAAGTGTGGTTACTATGGAATCAACATGCCCTCCCAAAATAACAGCTGAAGGGCATGCAGATTCCCAGTAGGCATCTCAACTGCATTGAGCCCTGTCTTTCTATTACGGAGATATTACAGACTAATACTAGTGTAAAGCTAGTGTTGGAGAAAAATCACACCCTACATATGCCATAGTAATGGTTCAATCCTTATGAATGAGGTGAGCCACAAGCTTGGATGATTCCTGCATAATCTGCTAAAATGTCCACTGCTTTTGAAGCTTTTTATAATCGCAAAAATCACTTGTCATCCTCCTTCCTGAAAACTATCCCAGAGTTTTGCTGAGGCAGGATGGCTGCCATCCCTATATTACAGCTGTAGATGGAAAAATCTTTGTCTGTATGACATTCATGTAACAGCACAAGTAATTTAACTTGCATCTCCTCTCAGCCTATCAGAACTGAGACAAATGCTTGATTCAGAGGCTTTATAGAATTGTTGGATTATTTAAAGATCAAAGGCACAAAACAACTATCATGTCTGTGTAGCTAGAATATATTTTACTTGAAGAGTAATTTTATCAATAGTCAAAATGCTCTTTCCCATTTTACCCAAATTGCTTTTTCCCATTTATTGGGAGTAGAAAGACTTTTTACTGCAATTTATCAGCTACATTATGTTCTTCCCAGATCTGCTTTTGGGTTATGGCTGCGGCTCGTCAGATACAGAAGATCAGGAAAGCTTATTTCAGGAAAGTAATGCGAATGGATATAGGCTGGTTTGACTGTACATCTGTAGGAGAACTGAACACCCGAATTTCTGAGTAAGTAATCTAGAAAAAACATATGCTACAGAGAACATTTTGCACTTCCTTCCAAACACAACAGAGTGCCAATAACGTGGCATTTTACAATCACCTTCTAATATAAAATACAGCTATGGTCCTGGAAGCAGAGACCAGGCTGATTATCTCCACCATCTTCAAACTGAGTGCCATAACTGTTAAGCCACAATTATTTCCCTTTTGTGCCTTGTCTGTCATTAAGTGTGGGAGTTTTCTTGTTGCATTTTGTGTTGGGTTTTTTTTTTGCCAGCTTGTCCTATCCTTCCCTTCTCCTGTGCCCAGTCCTCAGCATAGTCTATAATTTGGCTGCCACTGCACACGCTCCTGAGCTGGAGATGTGGGTTTGAACCCTCTCTCATTTCCCAGAAAGAAAAATTACATTAGGGGCACACTTTGCTTTTTTTTGCTTTTAAAAGAGAAGAGAGCCTTGCTTAATCTTCTGCTAAAGAAGGTACAAGCACCTACCTTTAGAAAGGGCCCAAAGTAGACAGAGAAATCTTCTTATCCGGGGTAAACATTTAGCCCTGAAAAAAGCAGACTTCAAGGTTCGCTCCTTTTCTTAGTAGTTCCTGTTTACAGGCTGAACGAAGCTGCGAGGTGAATATGCCGACTCAAGATGGCTCCCTATTCTCAATCGTGCCTGCATAATGGTAGTCATATCTGCAGAAAATTTTTCTGTAGCTGAGAGGGATTTTATTTGCCTGTACTGACTGCCCAGTGGTATATATAACTTTCCGTGGCTTTCTTTTTGTGAAGAATAAGTGCCAAGTGTAAGTTGCTGTGAAGAATTTCTCTGGAAAAAAATAGGAACTGAGCATGTATTTGTCTAATAACACTTAGTTCCCTGTTTTTTCGAACAACATTGTTCTGTGCCTACAAAAAGCTTTCTGACTGTAAAAAACATTCTCCAGAAGAAATATAAACATGTTCTTCAACTCACTACTCTCAAAGGACTGTAATTTCACTTGATATATCAATGAGCTAACAACTTTGCACTTTAAACCTCCAGGTCACTTGCTCCTATTTATTCCAGGAGTTCCCAGTTCTTCTAATCTCAGGGGTGAGGTAGTAGCCAAGAGTGGCAGAAGTATAATGACTGTTTTGCTTTAAGATATTTTTTCTGTTGGCAATGCATAAGAGAGAACAAATGAATTCTACAGATGCCTAGGGGTTGAAGGATGTTAACTGCTGCACCACTGTCCCCCACGTGATAGAGCTGTCATGTTTTCCCACTGCTTCCAGTGATAGAGTAGCCCGCCTCAGTTTTCCCATTCTCATTTACAGAACAAACTACCTGATAGGGTGGAGAGGGGAACCGGGTGGTGGAAGGTAGAACTAGAAGAGAGTTACAGCCCTCCTCCTTTTTCCTGCCCTTTCAGCAAGGTGGTATGGTACATCCTCAATGCCCCATGATGGGAGGAATGCCATATCAGCTAAACTGTTTTTCCATTATCAGGTAGCTACATCCAGCTGGGATGTCTCTGCCCCCTCTTTTGAATCAGCTGGGGCACAGTAGCAGGAACCAGCTAGTGAATGAGTCTGCTGGCAGAACGACTTTTCCTGGGAAAAGACAATCTCTTCTTTGAGTTATTCATGCATAAAAAGCCTTCTGCCATTGCAAAGGCACCAGGTTTTCTCACTGTGGCCCAGGGTCTTTGGAAGGGGTGATGGTAGAAAGAGTAGAGATGGGGAAGGACCCTCTGCAAGGGAAAACAACTAACCCAAATGTGGTCAAGATCTGCAACACAAACGAAAGATATGCTCACCAATCTTCTGTTGTGTTTTGTTGTTTTTTTTTCCAGTGATGTTAACAAAATTAATGAGGCTATTGCTGACCAAGTAGCAATCTTTATCCAGCGCTTAACCACCTTTGTGTGTGGATTCCTACTGGGATTTGTCAGTGGCTGGAAATTGACCTTGGTTATCATTGCAGTCAGCCCCCTGCTTGGGGTTGGAGCAGCTGTCTATGGCTTGGTAAGTGAATTGTGAGAGGATCATGTTAAGGTATGATGAGCAGGGAAGGTCATGCCATAGAACTGGAAGGATTGGAGGAAGAGAAGACTATTACACCCCTTTAAAGTCCACAGAGGCAGATTATGGTCATAGCAGCACCAGGAGCGGGGTGTGGAGGGGTGAGCTTTGCTCCTGCTTTGCTTATTCTGATTCTCAGAATAATATATCCTACTTCTAAGATGGGAGTGTCAGCACACATTCTATTGGGTCCTGTGGAAGGATATTATGGTTGCTGAGATCAGAACCTGGCCTACACTTTCACTCTATTACTCCACACCTGGTTTAGATGGTTACTAGACGTGAGGCTTGATTTTTTTTCTGTAGATTAGGGTCTTTTAGAGATGAACAAGTTTCAGAGCTGTAAAATAGTTGAAAACAACTGCTCAAACTTACCTCAAGCTCTCCCTGCTTCTGGCAGCTTCTGCATCCTCTCCCAGTTGTTCCTGTTCTGCTCCTCTACCCGCTCCCTACAAACTCCCTGTCACTGTGCAGAGGAAGGACAGCAAAGAGAGAAACTGCAGGACGGTGTGCCCTCTCACCTCCTCTCCCACACCCAGCAGGGCTGGGCAATTCCTGCTCCTCTTCTGTACTCTCTCACACTTGCCTTTGGCTGGGTTCGGCCCTTTGGCTCTCTATCTCACTTCTTCCATGTCAGGAACAGTTTGATAAAATTTTGCTATTGAACCTCTAATGTAACTCTGACTAATTTCTCGTCTTCCTGCTTTCCTTTAGCACCTTGTGCTGGCTGCAAGTACATGACATGAATAATGACTCAGTGTCAAGTAGGAAAGCAGAATCCTGGCAGGGAATGAAATAAACCCCAAAATGCCTCTTCCCTTAATTTTTCATTTCTTTCTGAGCTCATTCCCCTTTATGTTTGTAATTTCCCTCCTTTCCATTCTTATTTCTCTGTCCTTATCTGTTTCCTTTCACATACCCACTCTTAAGTGTTTCCTCCCTATGAGCTTTTCCAGCCCAAGTCTTTGTTTTTTACTGTAAAGAAAACAGACCCAAGGTCAATCTAGCCTGGTTTCCTGTCTCCAAAAGTGGCTAACAGATGCCTGGGGTAGGGTATTTGAAGAGAGAAAGCAAATAATGACACTTTACAATTTCTAGTGATATGTCATTCCCAAGCTAATGTGGTATCCTTGTGTAGAATTGTACATGACTACATTTTCCTCCATTAATTTGAGCATTTATTTGAGCCTAAGTAAGCTTTTGGCATCCAGTGTGCTCTGGGCTGCTGTGTAGAGGGCTGTTTGCTGTAGCCCAAGAAACAAAGCACAGTAGTGGGCAACATCTGTTTCCATCCTCCCCCATCAGTAGCATTACCTCTTCTTCCTGAAGAGGCTCTGCCACAGTGACTAAAGGGCTGCTCTTGCTGCTTAAGCTCCCCCTTCTTCCCATGATGCAAACCCCTCAGTCTGCAGTCTGCTTAAGCCCAGTTAGCAGCAGAGAGAGGAGGGAAGGAAAGCAGGTGTTGTCAGCTGCTCTTTCTAGCTACCTGGAGCAGAGCTGTTGGCCAAGTGGATAACTGTCCTGCAAAACATATGCTACAGAGGTATATGCCCTAATACTAGCAGACAAAAGTCTTCGAGTGTGCAGCATGTCTAATAAAAGCCTGCTCAGAGTGGAGGAGGTGACCTCAGGCAGAGTAGACAGTTCAGCGTGGCAGTCAGCACTACTTACCACTGTCCTTGTCTGCACCTACAGTTCAGGTGTAACCAGCACTTCTTATGCTTTTGTAGGCTGTGGCAAAACTAACAGGCCGAGAGTTAAAGGCCTATGCAAAAGCTGGAGCGGTGGCTGATGAAGTGCTCTCATCCATCAGAACAGTGGCTGCTTTTGGTGGGGAGAAGAAAGAAGTTGAAAGGTTTGTTTGAACAAATTGTGGGGTCTCTGATTTCTTTTTCCTGTAGTAACGTAATGCTGTAACGCAATTCAGAGTCATGGCAATTAGTCTCTAAATTCTATAACAATAACCATCTGTTAGCTTTGAGAATTATATGCATATATGTTACAGAAATTTAGGTTTCAAATAACATCACGTATGCAAAACCAGTTTCATAATTCAGTCAATCAGTGAAATGAAACATCAGCAATAGTATCTTCAAGTCATTCCCACTTGTAGGAACATGCTGTCAAATTTTCCCCTAGACATTGTCTGATATATTACTTTTGCAGCACATCTGAAAACTTTGGGTACTTTCAAGCTAAGTAAGAGAGCTAGTTCCAGCAAGACATAATGAGTTGATGATGTTAAGCTGCACATTTCTCTTAAATTTTTTTAAAACATAACATGGCTGTAGGATGTGCTCTGAAGCATTGGCCAAAATCTCAAGCCCTGTGTTGCTCTGCTAAAACACCAAAGCCCATGGCGAGGTGCCTGCAGTGAGTGTGGCTTTTCTTGTGCTTATTACACTAGAACATATAAAGACTTCATGATCTGGGAGCACTGCTGATTTCAGCAGCCGTTTCTCACTTCAGAGTGAAAGGTATTAACCTTATGTGGACCCTCTGTTAATTGTAGCACAGCCAATCATTGAACAGGCCTTATTTTGTTGGTCTTTGCTAATTTTGAATTTTCTGTCAAACTCACTTCATCCCCTTTTATTTTTCTCTCTCTCTACAGATATGATAAGAATCTGGTGTTTGCTCAGCACTGGGGAATTCGAAAAGGAGTAATAATGGGGTTATTTACTGGTTACATGTGGCTTATAATTTTCCTGTGTTACGCATTAGCCTTTTGGTATGGCTCTAAACTTGTCCTTGAAGAAGAAGAGTATTCACCTGGCACTCTTCTGCAGGTACTCTTTTTAGCTTGATGCAACTTCTCTGGACTGTTTCTTAAAACATTAATTCTGGAACACATATTTGTATGTATTGTACACATATGTACACGTATTTGTAGCGTTCTGGTATCTGGTGTCTCAGTGGTAACAAACACTCTATGTGTCTTTTAAAGATCATTACTCAGTATATGTATGAAAGTATATGACACGGTTGGATAAGATTAAAAAAAAAAAATCTATGTGTATTTTAAAGATCTGAAATGCTGCATACTGCGATCAGAATAATGCTTTTGTTTGAGACCCTGCTACACAATTGGCAGAGGCCTGAAACTAGCTTTCCTATTTTGTGGGTCAGCATGTGGCTTCTGGAATATTGGCTTCTCTGAAGAACTTACTTAGTGATGAAGAACCCCATTGTGGTAAAGAGAAACCTGACTAAAGAAAGTTTTATCAAACCTAACCTCTCTCTCATGAACAGTTTCTCTTCCTTTGAATTACATTTTTCTTTTGCTAATTGCCCACCTAGCTCTACAGATGACAAAGAACATGTAAACATATGCTGATAAAAATACACATGGCTGTGGCTCTTGCAGTGTTTATGAAAAAACATACTAACCTGCATGGCACTCAAGCATCCCCTTCTGCACAGTAGATGCTTTAGACAGTGATGACCTAAATGCAATAAACCCAACATCTACAGATATTTTGGTTATTTGCTTTAAGCCAGGACTGCCTAAATGGCAGGTTCCAGTCCAGACCCACAGTAAATTTTTCTGTAACCCTGATAAGTCCTGGGTGTTCTGATCAGACATCTATTTCTGATCCTTCTCTGCCTGTTGCACACCATGAGAGCTCCCAACTACCAGCAGCATGCAGTGCAAAACTTCCTCTTAAATGGAGCTTGGTAAATTGCTCTGAGAACATTGTAAAATTGAGTCATTCTGTTCAAGGAGGATGTCCCTCACAGGAAATCATTTGCAACTGCTCTTGATACCAGTAGTTGATACAAGGTAGTGCCGTGAAAAAAATGAGGAATTTCCTTGCCTTGCACATGATAACTATAGTTCAGTGCTTCCAAATGACAAATGGCAAACAGTGGGGAGCTACCCTGTAGCTGAAAAATTGTAGCTGTCAACAGAGAGACTCTCCCTTATGCTCTTCTTTCCATTTCCAGTTATCTTTCTTGTACTTCATGTTTTCTACCATGCACTCCTAGTCTGGCGGGGAGGAGCAGGGGATGATTTGTAGATACGAAACATTTAAATATGCTTTTTCTGGTCTCTGAAAAACTGTCACACACCAACTCACCGCACTGAGATACACTAAGCATTGTCTTCCCTTCTTCTGTCAGATGAACAGAACCTGCTCTGTCATGTTCATGACAGATTCTGGCATGCATATGACCTATTTGCTCTGGGACTTGTTCACACAAGAAAATTATTTTGTAGTAAAGCCGATTATGAACTTATGGCATGATCTATACATCACAGTGTCAATGTATGCAGTGCACAGTATGTCTACACCAGACTCTTCCACATAACCCCATTAGGGTTATTCTCAGAAAGCATCACTATTGTGCAAGGGAGAAGTGAGTCCTGTGTACTTTTTATTTCTTTCTCTACAGCGGTGTTTACTTATACACCTTGCCCATTTATCCTGACTACTGTTTGGTTTGTATTCAAAAGGCTAGCTGAGTCCTTGATTGCTTCTTAGCAGAATTCTCGGGTATTGCCAAACTACAACAAAGGATTACATACCAGTTCTCCTAATACTCAGGGTGAATGTTCAAACTATCAGTGACAACAAAGAAAAAATGAACCAAAAGCCTACACCAAAGACATTATCCAAACCTTTATAATCTGCTCTGCCAAACCACCTCTGTAACTGAAAAACTAAGGAGAAATAAAGCAGAGTAAATTCTAGGAAAAAAATGTTCATTCTGACAAGCACACCTTGGTATATTAGCACTGAGAAGAATAAACTATACTTCACTACAATGCAGCTCACTTCTTGCTGTAAAAACAGACAATTAATGCATTTCCATGTGTGTGGTATAGAAGTGCTAAATGAGCCTTTATCTTTGAAGCCCCTGTCTTTTATCCGAATTGCCAACATTTTCAGCCTTAGATGGTTCCCATCTGCACTTAAGAACCTTGGTAAAAAATTCCTTCATAGGAAATGAAGCATTAACAGCTCTTAGGAAATTTTGAATAAATGCTTTTGGCATTTTTGTTGGCGTGCTCCGGTTTCACTTGCTTCTGATCTGCACAGCCATATTCCAAGGCTGAATTCTTGGAGGGAAGTGTTCTCTGATATTTGATACTCTGTCCAGCTGCCTTTATCGTCCATCTGTCCTTCCAGAAAGAGTGGATGCTGTGGCTCATTTTCTCTCATGTTGTGCTAGGCTTAGACCAAAAGGGGATCCTGGGGCTTTCAGAATAGGGTCACTAGTGAGTAGCTCTTTCCTTTGGTTCTTGGAAAAGGACTTGAAACTGAGCATGCTGGCTATATGCTACCTGGAGAAACTGTCCACCTGCACTGATAGACTAATCTCACCTCAAATAATGGCTTATCCAGTGTTGGTAGCAACCCTTACAGTTCATTTCTGTGAGCGATGGAGAAAAAATATTCTCTGTAACTGGTACCTGCTCCAGAAGTATGTTTTACAAGTATTGGACAAGACAGGAATTGCAATACACAAAGGTTGTAATACAGTGTTTTAAGCTTCTTTCTGGTTTTGAATTGTTGTAGCCTCTCATCTGCTTACTGTTAAAAGACATCTCCAAAATAAATTATTTGCCACTGATGTTCAGTTCCAGCCTTTGTTTCAAGGCACAGGCATCCAGTCAAATGGAGGTGGCTTAAAAGTACATCAGTGGCACCTCACTAAATATCTGGGTGCACATGTTTTTAGACCAGGGAAAATATGAGATAAATTAATTTACTTCAATCTGGAAGCAAAGTTGTGAAAGACACTGAAAAATCCCTTTTAAGATGCATTTGTTTGCTTTCTTGTGGGCTCATTATGCTCATATAGTGAATCACTGCAGCTCAGCTGATGCACAAGAAGTCATTAAGCCACTGTAGTTTGATTTGCCTAAGCTCTAAACTGTAATAAAAAATGTGACATCATATTTTGTTAATTTCTTTTTCCACTTCTTCAGGTTTTCTTTGGTGTTTTAGTAGGAGCTTTAAATCTTGGCCAGGCATCTCCCTGTCTGGAAGCCTTTGCTACTGGCCGTGGGGCTGCAGCAAACATTTTTGAGACAATAGATAAAGTAAGTAATGAATTTCTAAGCTGTGTCACTTTGTAGTGGAAAAATAATTAAATAAGCCTCAAGCAGTAGTAGTTTTACCTACTGTATAAATGAGGAAAAATGACTGCAATTAAAGAAAAATTGACTGTTCAATAGAAAGGCCTAGCAGCATGTACACAGGCTCAAGGAGGGTGTTGAACATGTTTCTAAAGTGGCCTGTTTCTGAATAATGAAGATTTACCTCAGCTACTGCTGTTTCTTACTCCCATTTCTCCTTATGTACAATTACTGATCAGTGCTGGCCCACGGAAAGCGTACAGGCAGGCAGTAATAGTCACCTTGTAGCCAAAATTGTAGCAAGCATCTAGCTCCCAGCCTCCACATGGCATCAAAATATGTGGCTCTATCGGCATTAGTGGCAAAGGTGGCCTCTGTCACCTGTCCCAGAGCTACCCTGAGTTAAAAGGAGACCAAATGAGCACAGGCTCTGGTCATTCATAAATGCTAATCACAATATTATCGAGACAGATAGATATTTGAAATAAGGTTATATGAGAAAGTCTGAGAGCCACTGGTATTTATTGATGAGGGTTCCTTTCTATATCTGTATAAATTTAGCAGTTGGCAAAATACTGCTGATTTTTTAGCGGTATGTAGTATCTGTGGTCATTGACAAGCTTTATTGTGCTAAAAGCTGTGTAAACACATTAAAATGCTGCTTGTCTTTTACAGAGCACATAAAGTGTATAAGGAAGGCTAGAGGGGCTGTGGTAATGCTAATGGACTTTTTAGTAACCCTTCAACATTCTATAATAACAATAACACATGTGCCTTTTAAATGCACTTCATACGCTAAAGCGCTAAGATAAACTGAAAAAGAGATGAATAAGAGAAGTGTTTTTTAGAGAAAAAAATTAAAAAGCACAATAAGAATTAATCACAAAATTCAAGATAAGATGGAATCAGATAGCTTTAGGGTAAAAAAGGCAAACTAAAGTGAGATTTCATCTGTCTAGAGAAAGGATGTCAAAATTAGATCCATCTGCTTGCTGTATTTGTAGATTTGTGATTAGACAGTAAAAGAACAGCTCTGCCCTGATACACATTTTTTTCTGGCCATGCTGAGGTTCCCATTTGCAGGATCAGTGAAACTTTTCTTCATAGCTTAGTATCTGAACTTAAGTAAGATATATTCCTAAAGAGGAGCCAATCTTTTAACTGTTCTTAACATCTTAGAACATACACACACATTCTCGTATTAGAATTCCCTTCAATCTGTTAGGCTACGTAAAAAATCTTGCATGTTTGGATTATCAAATATTGGTGTTGCTCTAGTTTTAATTAATACTCTGTATTCCATTATTCAAAAATCTATTCTTAGAAAATTTTATTTCTTTGAGAGTCCTCAAATTTCTCTTAGTTCTCTGCTCATGCCTAGTAGTCCACAATACCCAAGGCCTGGCCAAAAGCGTGTGAGACCCAAAGCATTTCATGGGAAAACTTCAAATCAGGATTCCAGCTCTTAGGACTGGACGTGCAAGGATGGATGTTCTAAATGGAAAGTAGTGAAGTGTGCAGATTTTCAGCAGTGAATTTGTTGTTCAGTGCTGTAGGAGAATGTTTATGTGAGTGAAATAATGCCATTTTATTCCTGAGGTGCTGGCTAGATTAACGTAGTCAAAATGTCTCACTGACTCAGCTATTCTGTTCCAGCAAAAACTAGCTGAGTGCCTGACTGTGCTAATTGCAGTAAGCCTAAAATGAGAAGAGGGTGCATTCATCTTGCCTGTACTACCCACCGGCAACAACTCCCACATCATTGTGGCCTTTAATTTCATGTCCCTTGCCTGCTAGCCCTGGGGCAGAGCCTGCTGCTGGCTCAGTGCAGCCAAGTGCTGTTCAAACAGAAGTGCCACGGCTTTGTATGGTGTTAGGAATATTTATCTACTGCAGCAGTGCTGGCTGTTTAACAGTAAATAAATAACACAATAAATTCTGTCCTAGAAACCCACCATTGACTGCATGTCAGAAGATGGCTACAAGCTGGATAAAGTACAAGGTGAAATTGAATTTCATAATGTAACATTCCATTATCCCTCCAGACCAGATGTAAAGGTAATTATTCATCATCCATCCTGTGAATACAGTTACTGTAAACAATAAAAATATCCTGGTTCTGTCAGCAGTTTCTAGATTTTCAGTAGAGTTTGTTTTCCAGAAGCCCAGACCCTCTGTTTAAAAGTAGACTGAATAATTCTTCTATTAAAGGGTTCTCCTACTTACCATTCTGCTTATTTTACCATTCTGACATAACCATTGCCATACAGATTCCTTGCTGCTGAACATAAACTCGTAGTCATTTCCGACAAATTCACCTGCATACAGCTTCTCTTACAATCAATTATGCACTTGTATCAACATGTGGTATGGTAGGACACAAAGTAATAAGATGAACAGTACAAGGAGATCTTATAAAACTTCCATTACCATGGGGATGCACCATGTGACCCATTAAAATGCTAGGAAAGTGTACAGGAGCATTGGCTGTATACCCCGTTATTTCTCTACTACCGTGTTTGAATTGACAAATTCTCCTTGGAAAAGCAGAATATTGAACAAGCAAATGAATGTTATTGCTTCTAAAGGCAGAAGCATACAAAATGTCAGATTTTTCTACATAATTTCACTGTTAGTTTCTTAATATTTATGCTTTAACAGGCATTTATCATACAAGTACAGTGTTCTTTAAAGGGGATTTATTGCCAAGTTCTCCAATGGTCTTAACTTGACTAGTTCTTAATGATGAACAACAGAAACAAAGAAAGATCAATCAAAATCTGCCTGCCTGTCATGGAAAACAGTGCTCTGCATTTATAAACTCTTCAAACAATATAAAAATATTTGCCTTGCTTTTCCTCTTCATAATATTTTTCTGAGTTTTGTAAAATTGCTTTGAAACTTCATATTAAGATCGAGAATATACCCACCCACTTGGTTGTATGACAATGAGAGAATTAGAACAGATAGATTCTGGTGTGTTGGTTTTTTTTTTCCTCTCCAGATTTTGGATAACCTAAATATGGTTATTAAAGCAGGGGAGACAACAGCTTTTGTTGGAGCTAGTGGAGCTGGAAAAAGTGCAACAATACAGCTCATCCAGCGTTTCTACGACCCCACTGATGGCATGGTGAGTGTACCAGCCTAGAACGTGTTTCTCTAGTGTTAGGGACTTGAAAGAACGACATGGGTTCTTCTCCAAGGTGGGAAGGAAGACTCCTAACTTTATTTTTTAATTTTTTTTTAAATGAGTAAAATATGCTCTTGTGCATTTCAGGGGAGTTCTGAACAGTCTTATAAAAAATAATTATGTTGCAAGAGAAAACCTGTTAGGAAAAAAGAAAAATTCAGTGCTAAATCTGCATAAAAACTATACCTATAGATACAATAATTCAGGAGTGACAAATCAGCAAACACAGCACTGAACATTTACTCATTTTTCCATAATATTGCTTTAATATATGCAATTACCATTTAGAAATGGATTGGCTAAGAATATGAATTACATCTATTAACAGTCTCATTCCATTTATGTGTTCCTAGGTGGCACAAATCACATACATTATGACCTCTATTTGCATGTATAAAAGACAAAGAACCAATTTATTTTAAACATATAATCATAATTTTGATGATTACTTTCCACCTGGTTTTATTTCTGAGGCCAAGCAAAACGAGGTATTAGGAAATGAAATCAGAGAGCACAACTCCTAGGCCCAAGAACTGGCATAAACTACTGCCACTGCATTGCATTCTTTTATGTATGAAAGCGGTGTTTTACACTGGTCATGGAAACACAGGATCACAGGACCTTCATTTCCATTGTGTCTTTCTTTGTCTTGGAACTGCAGAGGATAATGTCCCTGAATTTTTTTCTTTTTTTTTCCCTTTGTCCATGTTTTAATTGGCTTCTGTAGATTACCCTGGATGGCCATGATATTCGTTCCCTTAATATCCAGTGGCTACGCTCACAGATTGGTATTGTTGAACAAGAGCCAGTGCTGTTTGCCACCACGATTGCAGAGAACATTCGCTATGGTTGGGATGAGGCTACCATGGAAGACATAATCAAAGCGGCCAAACAGGCCAATGCTTACAATTTCATCATGGACTTGCCGCAGGTATGCTGTGCCTTGTAAAATGTTTGGCAGAGAAAATAGAGAAGCCTTTTGTTCCTCCCCTCCGTGCAGCCATTTGTGCTTAGGTGGAAAGGCAGAAGATTAATATGGATAGTAGGCAGCAACCTTTCCTTTGACTAGAGTTAACTAGGTCTTACTACGTGTATGTCACCAAGTTAAATAAAAAAAACCACAAACCAAGAAGAATTAGTTCCTCAGGAATCATATGCACAACATTTAATATCATGGTAATAATCATAGCATTTTTTTATCAGTACATACTTTCGGCTTGGGGTTGGAACCCCAGTTCAGGCAAAATTATGTTGTTCATTATGAAGGAAATTTATTTCATCAGCTTTCCTTTGAATCTCATGTACTAACAATGTTTTTGTCTTTCAACGATGGTATTTTTTCAAGTCTAGTCCCAGGACAAATCTGAGAGACATTTTACCGACATCTTCACCAGAAGCTTAACAGACCTCTTTGTTTTCTGCTTCATTTTCATTTTTTTTCCTTCACACAGCAATTTGACACTCATGTTGGAGAGGGTGGAAGCCAGATGAGTGGAGGTCAGAAACAGAGGATAGCTATTGCTCGAGCTCTTGTGCGAAACCCGAAAATCTTGCTGCTGGATATGGCTACATCAGCACTTGATAATGAAAGTGAAGCTACTGTCCAAGAAGCACTTCATAAGGTTTGCTATAGCATAGCATAAATCAGACTTAAAAGGGCAGAAATTATTTTTATGCACTCTGCAGAGTGCTGCTGAATTGCAACAAAGCAGTGAGAAGCTTTTCTTAATAGCTGTTTCATATGCACAAGTAAAACCTTGGTATTATTGACAGAAAATTATTTTTTCTTATACTGGGACATTAACAGAAATCCATAGCTTCCTTTGCTCAGAAACAGATGGTCATCTATGGGCTATGGATGGAGTTCAAGTCAAAGTCAGCTGAAACTAGAAAGACTCCTGTTGATTTGACCAGACTTTAGATTACATAGCGCTGGTTCCAACCATTTCTGTTTGCTCCCCTGGGAATGGGGCTGTTGTTGTTCCCTGCCAGGCTCGCCTTGGCCGCACGGCGATCTCAATAGCTCACCGCCTGTCAGCCATCAAAGCTGCTGATGTCATCATTGGGTTTGAGCACGGAAGGGCTGTGGAGAGAGGAACTCACGAGGAACTCTTGAAGAGGAAAGGGGTTTATTTCATGTTGATGACCTTGCAAAGCCAAAAAGACACAGCACTTAATAGAGAAGCAACAGAAAGTAAGCATTTTGTTTTCTTTTATAAAATGATGTAAAATACCACAGAATGCAGATTTTTTTTTTTTTTTTTTAATGAGGGCTAGTTACTGCTGCTTTTTTCTTCTGCCCTTATGGCTGAATGTTAGCTTTCATAGAAGTAATACATTGATAGCCCTGGCCAAAGTGTTTTTACTGCATGTGCACTGAATGACCTTCCTAATATAGATCTGCCCTGAAACCTTAATCCTGACCTGCAATACCCGTCATTTTATAGCTTCATTTAGTGCTGACAGTACAGTCCTTCTGCATTTGAAAAGCAAGCAAATTACAAATTATGCTGAAACCACCCTATTTGTTTTACTAGAGGCAGATTTGAATCAAAGCTTCTGGAAATGGAGGTCTAATAGAATGATCTGTTGTATTTTTGTGAAGCATCATACCTTGGATAGATTATCTTAAAAGAAGAGAGCAATTACAGTGCTAAAATAGGGAAACAGCCTTTAGCAGTAACATCCCAAGTGAGATGGTCCTTGGGTTAATATTCAGTTAACTTCATCATGTCAAATACAAACATAAAACTTGTGGTACATGTAGGTTGAGTAGCAAGGTTGTATTGCATTCGTTGCCTTCTACAAAGTATTCCAGCTATGACTTGGAAACAATGCACTTTTTTGCAGAGCCACAGTGGACTTGTATGGGTTGTATTCAATTTTAGCACAAACTGAAGAGCTCTATATACTGTATTTTTCAGCAGCAGAAAATAGCGTGGTTGAGCCAAATCTTGAGAAAGTCCAGTCATTCAGCAGAGGAAGCTATCGGGACAGTTTGCGGTGAGTCTTAAAAATGATGGTAAATCTCAATATGTTTCCAGATCTCTGTACTTCGTCTCACTATTCCAAAATCCCAGTAGTGCTAATGACTTATTTCTCTGTATTTTGCGTAAAAGAAGGTGGAAGGGCTGCAATCATTTTACTAAGACAGAGTTCACTTGGAGAGAAAATACGTTACTGATTGAATGAAGGCCCATGGATAAATAGCAAGACTCTTGATTTTACTCCCCTCTCTATCCATAGTACTTCCTCTCCAATTCTGGTCTAGTGTGTTAATGTTCCATTTTTAATATTACTACCATACAGCCATATATTTGTATTACCTAATGTGCTTTCAGTCCAGTCACTTGAAAAATTACTTGCTGTTCAATTACTTGAGAAATCAATGCGATGTACAAGGGCATTTTTATTATGGCTTCTACGTGATCAAAGTTAAAGCATTTTACAAGCCAGACTGTCTTGTAGCTAGATACTTATTTTTTCTTTCAGGCAAGCCCATGTCAGACATATGCAAGTGAGTATGTCTCCTACATTACAGGGTTATGTTTTGTCAGGTGGATTGTTTCAGCATCCTGGTTTGCTGGACTGAATTACTTGATAGTAATAGCGGTGAATTGACTTGTTGTCTTAATGGCTTGTGCAAATATAGTAGGATACACCACAATTTTGCTTAACAAATACATAGTGCAGGGTAAATATGAAACAATGTCTGAGTGGTGGGGGTGGAATATGATTTTTAAAAGTTTTTGTCCCTGTTGTGGGATTTTTTTTCTCAAGAAGTTGAGAGAATATAGAAAAAGAAAGTCGTCTGTGGGATTCCTGTGATTTGCTTCAGTGAATCCTGATTTAGTTAATATGAAAACTGCACCTGCTTTGCAAGCAAGGATTGTGTTACTGAGCTGTGAAGAACAGATCGTTTCTGTCCTCTTTACAGAGCTTCACTTCGGCAGCGCTCTAGATCTCAGCTCTCTAATGTGGTCCCTGACCCTCCATTATCCATTGCAAGAGATCATTCAGACTCTATGTATCTTATGCCTTCTTATGGAGAAGATGATGGACAACCAAAAAAGGTCAGGTCCAAGAATTTGTTATTAAATTTTCAACCGATCAGGTTATATTACATGGTAATAATAATCTGTAGATATGTGCCTCTGTTATAGGAGTTGTTGGCAGATCTGTCAACATTCTTGGATTGCTCCTTTTCTCTACTTAAACAAAACCATGGCTTCAGTTCTTATCCTCTGTGTAAACCCTAGGCTGCATTTTGATGGCTGTTATCCTTTTTGGTCCATACAAAATTTCTAGCAGAGCATGACCTGTTGGTAAATTGACATATGTTGTAGATTAAGTTGAAAAAGACATATTAATAAAAGCTGAATTAACTGACAAAAAGCAAAATGCCTAGTCTGTGAAATGTAATAGCCACTGAGTGTCATATACAAATGACACTGCTTGTTGTTGAATAAAGAGTAAATTCACTTTCATCTCAAAGTCATCTGGAGACTTGAGTAAAGAGAGACCCTCAGTGCAACCTCACCAAGAGTCCAATCACTGACAGTGTCCTTGTGCAATCAACTAGTGTAGAAAATAAAGACAGTATACCTTAAAATTATGCAGAATATGTAAGAATGTACACACTGAGTTTCCAAAGTGCTTATGAAGCTCCCTGCACCAATTTGGATGGCTACAGCTATTCAGCGCAGAAAGCAGAACTTTGAAGACACTGTTCTTGCTATTGCTATGCCTATTCTGTGGATAAATAGAGGGTTTTGGTGCTGCCACTCTGGCACTTCTCAGAAGGAAGAGAAAATATAGGATGCTTCCACCCATTCATCCTCACACATTTCCAGCAGATAAATCTTCACAGTGCCTGTTTTATCTGGGCATTTCCAGCCATATGAACTGAGGGAGATGAGCAGGGCTCAGCACACTGAGTATTTACAAAAATTCTGCACAAGTCAAACTGCAGGGTAAGTTATAATTTGATGATGAATATTCTGCTCTTACTGGGAATAATTACGGGAATTCAGCATATAGTCTGAGGATGTTTCACAGAAGGGAGGCATAATTAGCATGTATAAAGCCTGAATCCAACTATCACTCTGAGATCTCCCTTGTTTTGATTATATAGCATACCTGTTAATTTGATGCAGAGTCTGATCAGTGTGTTCAGTCACAATACTGTAAAATAATATTTAAGAAGATGCCATGAGTGACACAAAAAGCCACTTGTGAGAAAGAAGTTTAAGTTTTGACACAGGCTATTGCAGCACATCTCATCTGGAGGCAGCAAAAAGGGAACAGCCTGAGTTTCAATGGCAGAAAATCTTAAACTGATCATAATTAACCTCTTAAGTTGGAATCAGTAGAGCTGCACAAAGCATGAATCTCTCCCTTTTTCTCCAGGGACAGTAAAGGCAGTCATTTATGTAACCCTTTTGTGACTCCCTAGTCCTACAAAAGAGCTCCAGACAGCAGCCAAGACCCATCACTGCCCTTTTCTGTACAAAGCTAGAGTTGCTGTTTGGGCCATTTAACAGATGATGCTAACTGTTTTATCTCATTGTCAAAGGGAGAACACCACTGGGGGAATGCATTTGCTTCATAAATCCAACCTGGGTTTTTTTTAGGAATCTGTTGTTGTGGAGGAAGATGTCAAGCCTGTACCATTTACCAGAATTTTGAAATACAATGCCTCTGAATGGCCATACATGGTGCTTGGATCTCTGGCAGCAGCTGTGAATGGAGCAGTCAGTCCACTCTATGCTTTGTTATTCAGTCAGATTCTTGGGGTATGTTATGCTAATATTTTAAAGTGTATTTTAACTCTGAAGCACAGGGGAATGAATGTATGAGGTAGAACTTGACATGTTTTGGGCAAATCTTTAGATCTCATCAAGTAAATGCGGTTAGCCTTCTGGCCTACAAACAATTATTCAGTAGAGATATTTATATCACTGTCATCACACTATCATTTGAGCTCTTTGAAGGGGTAGGCTCATTAGCATTTGTTATGTGTTCTTCATTATGTCTCTTCACTTTCCAGGAACTACTGGGAGTGGGTTTCTGTATTTGCATACAGTTTATTCTAGATGAGACAAGATGTACCTCATGTGCAGGTACAGCGGAGGGAGAGACATGCAGAGGTCCTTCCCTGCAGAATTTTATTCTACAGACTTGGCCAAGCCTTTGAGAAAGCTTTGGATCAGATCCAAAAAATACTTCACTTTTTTGTTCATACATTTCAGGTGGCTCTTTGCTGCCTGCTCCCTGCAGAATGCCCAGGAAGAGGTAGATAATTGTAACAGGTTTCATAGCTGCCAGCAAAAAGTAGATTTGCATCAGCAAGTTTGGAAGACAAGCAGGAAATAGGAATATACTTTAAACCTTGGCTCTCACTAAAGAATGCATTACCGTCAAAATCCACACCCTTGCTTGAAACTTTTCAAGAGTTCAACCGTGACTGTTTTTTTCCTTCAAAAATTTGCCATAATAGAAAGAAGCTCTCAAAAGAGAGCTTCCCCTTTTGTAAAACAGCTTCTTGGGGAAACATTTGCCAAGTTAGTGGGAAACTGGAGGGCTACCTGAAGGAATTCAGCGCTGGTCTAACTAATGCCTCGGAAAGTGTCCTAAATTTTCAAGAATTAAGATTATAGAGAAAACCCTTCTGTTGACGCTGTTTCTTATTGGGTAAAGTAATGACACACTCACTGGGAAGAAAATGGGAATGCCACTATCGTTTCGTGGTTTAGGTACCCACCTGAGATAGGATAAAACTTGTTTTGTGATTCCCTTTTACATGTTTAGGTCATGGTAGGTACATACACATGCAAAGAATATATGACCTAAAGGGCAGACAGTCTTCAAGAAACTGGAGGTCTGAAACCTTTCAGGCAGGAAAAAGTGAATGAATGAATGCCCCAGCATCTAAGCTACTGATTTGAAAAGGATTGAGAAAATGCTCCTAATAGCAGTGCCAGCAATCTATCAAAGTAAAGATTGACCTTTCGCTGTTTGGCTTTTTGGGGGATTGTTTTGGCTTAGACATTTCTCTCTGGGAAGTTATCCAGGACTTGGAATCACATCTACTTGCAGTTTGATGTTTGCTAGCTAAGATCCAGGGAGGGGAAGAGCAAAAGAGGTTCCAGACCCTGTTGATCCACTTAGTGGCTGCTGGCCAATGTGCTTGTCATTTTAGCAATAGGTGTGCCACCTCCAAACACTTTTTGAGTGTCTAGACCTCATGCCAAGGACTGTGGCTTTCACTAGACAGCAGGTGAGACACTGCTATGTGCATTCAGTGATTAACCTAACCTTTGAATTGAGAGAGGTTTTCTAGACCCTGGGAGGATTTGGGCTGACATCATCCTGCAAGATGCTAAATGCCTTCATTGCCAAGGATGAATTCCTTCTCTTGAAGGTCTCAGTCCATCAAAGGAGAGAGGCTGCAAGAAAAAAACAAGCCATAATGAACATGAGCAAAGTCCAACATCTGTGTTTCATTATTCATTAATTTAAAACATTTCTGCCTGTTGCCAAGGCAGTCAGGCAGATAGAATATGCATCTGCTTTCCAAGCTGTCTGAATATCTGCAATGATGTTGTGACAGACACGTGGGCTTGTAGTCTGGGACCAATATGCTGGGGAATTGAGGAGAAAAAAAATCCCCACAGCTATGAAATGAAAGGATAAATTTAGCAAACTCTGCCTTGAAGGTTCTCAGAAATTAATCCAAAAATTGAATGAAGAACTGGGTAATTCTGGATATGTCTTCTGATCAGTTCAGATCAGAAGTGTACATTTGGAACAGTTTTCTCAGTATTTTCTTCTTACTATGTTTTGATTCCAACTGTGGAACTGTCTCAGAGTATGAAAAATGGATCATTTCCAGTAAAACTGAACTAGAAGATGTGCTCCAGCTGCTATTGGGCATGTAGCCCATGGCCCCAGATAAAAGATAGCCCATGCTAAAACTGTTGAAACTTGTATAATCAGAACATGGACACATCAGCAACACCTCTTTCCTTTTATTGACCTGATGCTATTGTCCATGCTACTTGTTACTGTAGTCAGTGTTATTTTTTTAAACCAAGAACATAGGTCAAAAACATAGCTGAGCATGTTAGGATAGCTGAAAAATGGGATAGTTCAATTTTACAGAACAGATTTGCAAGGGGAAAAAAAATCCTCTGTTTGCAATACAGAGATCTCTTCACAACAAATGTTACCCATATTTTCTTCTGTAGGACTATAAAGTGCTATTGCTCTCGGTTTAGGGAGAGTGCGAGCATGTACTTCAACCCATTGCTCTTCTTGAGCTGCGATGCTTCCTTGTATTTAGAGTTTGCAATAGGAATCTCAGACTGACCAATAACTGGCTTCACCAGAAACCCTCCAGGTGTCTTGCAGACATTGCAATTCTCTCAGCTTTTATCTAGGAAAAATGGAGAGCCTGGCCACAGGAACTGGGAAGGCCTTTCACAACATATTTCTTGCATGAGAGAAAGCAGGGGAACCACTTTGAATGTGGGTGATATGGATAGACTATTAAAGCAAAGGCTCACAGCACTCTCCCTTTTCATGAGCACCTTTCATAAGCATGGATATGGATCCAGCCTCCCTGAAATCAGGAACTGTGTTGCCTTTGATTTTCTTGAAATGAAGACCCCTACTTAGTCTTGCCTACTATCTAGCTATACAAAAGCAATGATCAAAACTTTATTTATAACAAGCATAAATACGTACTGTAGGGTCCCAGGGTAAGTGTTTATCTCCTCAATGCTCGGTTTTGTATTTGATATTTATTTATTCAACCATAGAGAAAAAATTCGAAGTGTGAAAAGAAAAAATGTTAACTTCAACCCATGTATGGGGCCATCCCAGTGTTTCTGGGTGACTGTGCAGAGGCAGTATGCAAATCACTTGTGAAAAAGCAATCAGCATCTCTGGAGTGTAGTGTTTTTCATCCCAGTTCACAACTGTGTATATATTATGATCCTTCACTCACTCTGTTTATCATACTGTTTATTAGTTTTACTTATTAGCATTCCTATTCATTTCAACAGAGATTTTACTGATGTTTTTTCATATGAAAAAGTGCCACAGCACTGTAATTAACATGACATACATGTTAACAAATGTTCACAATGATGAGTAGTTAGTTATTCCCCTGGTTATGTTTTAGGCTAGCTATGCATGTGGCATGATCACTGCTATGAAGTGCATTTTCCCATTCATGTCTAGATATTATATACCATGATGATACAGAAAATACCATCAACAGCAATTCTAAAATCCAGAATCTTCATAAGACACAGTTTATGCGTGAACTGAGTTCACCTTGTATCTCATTCAGTCGAAGTGTTTAACTAGAATATTTCCTACAGGAAAAAACAAGCAAACAAACAACAGCAGTATCTTTTCTAGATACATGTTACAAAGATAGATGAAATCTGCTCACAGTCTCAGAATCAAAGATGAATTACTGAGTGTACAGTGGATTTCATTAAGGGTATAGGAACAGCAGCAGACCATTACATGTTTTGTTCATATTATGACAGATTAAAATATAACTGGTAATTTTTTTTTTTTTAAACAAAGGTTAATCTGAGAAGGTTATATGCCTTGGTACTGATAAGACGGCATGGCATTGCAACAGCTCTTAGCTTGAAACACTAAGTGCGGTTTTGACAGTATTGTTTTGGATTTTGCAGGATTTACTTTGTTGCCACGCTACTGATGTACAAAGTTAAAATACTTGAAGTGGAATTCCCACTAAAGAACAGCTATTTCTTTTTCTCAAATTCATGCTCTAATTCCTCCCTGTTACTTTGATGCATAGCTCACTTCGAACCGTAAATAACTTGGGTTGACCTTTTAAGACTAGTACTTAAATTTATTTTTGTGGAATTTTTTTATTTTGCAGCTGAAATGAAAATTCCTTCTTTTCTTTCTACTGTTAAATACTTACCTAGAAGAATTTAAGATAAGTAAAAGTCAAATGCACAAGTTATTTTTAATTACACCTTACAGGTTGAGAGATTAGTCAATTTGTAGTAATTTTTACCTGTGACATACAATTAGAATTAATTTAAGGTTAGTGGAGAAGTACAAGCATGAGCTGTAGTTTACACCTGCAAGTAGCAGAAGTAGTTTAACAAATTCAGGTAGGTTAACTGAGCTACATATCAACTGATCTGACTGAAAGGAATTGCTAAAGGATGGCCACTTCGCTTTGGACCACTACTTCAGGAGCAGGCAGTAACGCTGGCAGGTGTTGAAAAAGACCAGATATTAGAACAAGAGATAGAAGGAAAATACCATGGAGACCGGAGCAGAACAGGGTGGAGGGGCTCTACTTTAAGCCCTAATGCTTTTTCTCAAGTACCCAGCGGTAAGTGAATAGCTCATATACACAGCCCTTCAGTAAAAGGAAATAGGTTCCTCTTGAAACCTACCTATACCAATTATAGCATCCATTAGTGTTATGCAAGGAGAGTCATGCTAGAGTATAATTATTTCCACAGACTTCATTTTGTGTGGCCCAATAAAATTGCAATTGTCAGAGTTTAGAGGGGAGGTAAGGGAGCTGCTGCACTGTTGCTTTGTCACTATGCTATTTCTTTCATTGCTGTTCTCTGGTTATCGCACTGGATCTTGTTTAGAGTAGGGGGATGATTGATTAATTATAACTAGGGATGGGCAACAAGTAATAGTAGTATATGGAAGCACCAAGTATAATAATAATAATATAATACTATAATAATAATAAAAAACTTGTTTAACAGGAGTAAAAAGCATTATGTTGTACCCAGGCTCACCTTAGGTAAATAAGGAAGCGGTCCTTTGCAAGAGGTGAGGGAGAGCTCTGTGTTCTGGCTTTCATTCTAGGGTGGGCCTCTGCACTTGGCAATAGGGAGTCACGAATGAACTTCACACACAGCAAAACTGACACTTCTTCTAATATGATGCCACCTGTGTTTTTTTTTTTTTTTCCCCAAAGACCTTCTCCATTCTTGATGAAGAAGAACAAAGAATCCAGATCAATGGTGTCTGCCTGCTCTTTGTCTTTGTTGGAATTCTTTCATTTTTCACACAGTTTCTACAGGTAATAGCAGTCCAATATAGGTGAATTTTGTTTCTGATCCCTTATTCTATGGGTATCTCTTTCCATACAATAATTGTATTTATTCTTATGCACCCCAGGGATACACCTTTGCCAAGTCTGGTGAGCTGCTTACAAGACGGTTAAGGAAAATTGGTTTCCAGTCTATGCTAGGGCAAGACATTGGTTGGTTTGATGACCGGAAGAACAGCCCAGGTGCTTTGACTACAAGACTTGCAACAGATGCCTCACAGGTCCAAGGGGTAAGATCTGGTAGCTTAAGAATCGTTTTACTATAAGCGCTGGTTGAAGGCCTGTTTTGCCATATTGTCACAGAAATTATCTAGCACGCAGCCAGTGAGGTCAGTGTAGATCAGTCCTTGGTCAGTCAATTAAGCTATTTCTAGTTATCATAGACTGTCAATGTGGAATTATTACCATATTTACCTAAAAGCACAAATAGGGTCGCAATTTACTGCCCATTATTCCTGCCTATATTATCAGAACAAGAACACAAAAATCAGTAAAATACCAACTATCAATGGAACTGAAAGGAGCATCTAGTATAAAAGTTTTTGGGTTTTCTTTCTGGAGATGAATTAGCTTTTTGACACAATGCTTAAGTTTATTTCAAAAACATGTCAGACTGGTATTTTAGTGACATTCATCACTAATCATGTAAAGTTTTCAGTATAGTATTGTGCTTGTTGTGACAGTTTTGATTGAAACTGACAGTCCACTTGAAAAAAACAGTTTACAGTACTGGCTGATGCTCCACCTGGGAAATCTTGCAGCCAGTTTTAGTGTGACTTAGTATTTGGGAAAGTGAACTACTAACTCTAACTCCATGTGTTGCGTTCATTAGTGGGTGAGGGTTAAATCATGCTCAGCTATAAATGTTACCTATCATCTGAATTGATGCTTTGGTAGAAGTGAGTCAGATGCCATTTTACTTGGCTCCAATGCAAGCAATTTTCTAGGAAGTAAGAAGGAAACATACAGACTTCTTTGTTACAAAAATTGCCCTGTTTCAGCTTGACTGAAGATGGTAGGTTAGTTTTTAAAAACTATTAATGGAGGTTTTAAGAATTTAAAAGACTGACGAGAGAAGAGGTTCCCAAACCCCCTGTCAGCAGCAATTTCTACAGAATCAGAGAAACCAGCTGCAAACCTCTTCAGCCCTTACAGGCACTTACAGGGCATATTTCAGTTGAAAGAACCAAGCTTGTGAAACACTGACTGAACCATTTAATAGCCTCCTTCCTAAGCACGTGTATAGCTAGTGGGGCAACAGCTATTCAGCCCATAGCTCTGGGGAAAAAAACAGAGCTACTTGAGCAGCAGTGTCCTCCAGCTGACACTGCCTGACAGAGAGCTTAGCCAGCTGCTGCTATTGCAGAGCGAGCTGAAGGTGAGAAGATGCATGCAAGTGTCTGGGGTCTGAAAATGTCTATATCTGCACCAGGAGTAAGAAGTGGGTTCTTGGAGTGTGGCGGGGCTGTTAGAGCTGCAGAGTCCAGGTGAAAGCAGCCCTATGGCTGCTCCTTTTGGTAGCTTCTGCAGAGCTGGGAGCTGTACCTTCCACTGTGGCCAGGCCCCAGGCACCTGGCCCTATTGCTGCAGGTCAGAGGAGGAGTAGATAATGAATATTTTGTGCTGCAAGTTCACATCCTGCAAATGACTTCGACTCAAAATGAGCAAGGATATCAAATGTATATTTGTTTTCTAATACATAGCAACCTAGTTCCTATCTAGGGTTGCTGTTTACTGTTATTAAAGAAAATAACTTTTGAGTAAATAAATCAAATGTATTACAAAGAATAGTGTTCGATTATTAGTATGTAAGGAGAAGACGAATGTATTTAATAAAGATGATGTCAAAGGCATATTTAAAATTTTTCCTTAATAAAGAGACAAGCAGAAATGCAACTTTAATTCATCCTTCCTTAGTGATGTTTCGCACTGATTTTAGCACAGCTGAGACTTTGTTGTTAATAGTTAAGTTGCCAAAGGGTTCTGTTTCTTATTTAAATCTAGAAGGATAGATGTAGGGGATAAGCAGAGTATTCAGACGAGTGATTCCCCAGGGAGCCAAGGGAACTAAGTTCTCAGCGGAAAGTTTGGTTGGTGAAAGGAATATTGGACATTTGCAGTCCTTCTCTTGATACAGTTAATTGGAAACAGCATATCCAAATGAGCTAAATTCCAGTGCCGTCAGCAGCTGTTGGTGCCTTACGATATTTTAATATAATTTAGAGTTTTCTGAAGTTTTACAGGAAAATTTATTTAAAGATTATTGAAGTTACTATTGGAGTACAAGTCAGTCATCTCTCTTTCTTTTCTTTGAAGGCAACTGGATCACAGATAGGAATGATTGTCAATTCCTTTACCAACATCGGGGTGGCCATGATCATTGCTTTCTACTTCAGCTGGAAACTGAGTTTAGTTATACTGTGTTTCCTGCCATTTTTGGCTTTATCTGGAGCTGTCCAGGCTAAAATGCTGACAGGATTCGCCTCTCAGGACAAGAAAGCACTGGAAGCTACTGGGCGGGTAATGTTATTTAAAAAGTAATTTCTATTGGCAGTCATGGGTAGTTGAAAAATCAGGCATTTGTGACCATCAGTAATTCAAATGTGATGAAACTGGTTATGTTTTGCAAAGAAGTTGTAATATTTCAGCTTGTCAAGCCATTGAAACACCACTGGGAACTCCCTAACTGCAAAAGCACTTGCTGCACTGAATGTGACTGACTTTTCAAAAGTTATTGGACCTAATTGGTAGACACAGACATGTCAGCAGTCTGTTTCACCTTTGCTGGGTTTTATTTAAATACCATTTGTTGATGCCCTGTGATTATGCTGTCCTCAGAAAGTGGTGGTACTTGGTCACTTAGAAATCCTCACATCTGAGAATTCAGCACTAAACCACAGGTCAGTACGTGGCTTTTAGAGAGAGCAGAATTATTCCTTCGGTGGGCTCTGCTAGCTTACCAGCTTTCTCCATCATTCTGTGCTGCTAGATCACAGGCATAACTTTATTTTTATGTATGGATTTTAAGGGTCAAAATGACATCAATTGTCATTTCCCAGCTAGTATATAAATCTTTTTTTTATTCAGGTAAGCATTAACCCTTTTTCTTTTAATTTGTAACAGGAGACATAGCACTTTCTCATAACACTTTAAATTTTGCTCCACGGTGAAAACACACCTGTGCAGTTATTAAACCAACCAGCACAGGACATGAAGAAGGAATTCCCTTTCCTTGGAAAGAATGCATCCAGTGTTCAGTGACTCCTGGCTGAAGCCCTCCTCGTTGTTACTCTAACTCCAGTATCACGGTTAGCAGCATGCCGTGCTCTGTTGGCTGCAGGACCCTGTGAACTGCCTCACCTCGAAGGCCGAGAATAGGTTTATGTAGTTCGCACAAGGCTGAGAATAGCTTTATGAAGTTTGCACTGGCTGAGCAGACTTCCAGTCCATGTACCAAATAAGGAAAAGGCAGGGACACAAGAGGAAGGAATGTCATTTTCTCATGAGGTCACCCCTATGCACAAAGAGGAGCGGGCAGATCTGCTGCCTTTGAAATACTCAAACTCCTTTGACTTTAGTTGTGGATCACTAAGTTCTGGCACATGATCCAGAACCTGATATTTTTTAAATATACCTAGTTCAGCTGTGCAGAAACTGAACTGCATCAGAAATGGAGGGGGTTTAGAAGACAGTCAACATGAGGAAGACTATCTCAGGTTACCCTGCTCAGAGTAATGCCTGAGCCTTCTCCCCTGCTTTAGGCTGCCATATTTCTAGCATCAGAAAGTGTATACTTTGCAGGCCCTCTCAAAACCTCAGAGATTTTCCTTCTGCAGAGCTACTTTAGCCCATTCTAAAATGACTCTTGCAGAGTTCCCACTCCGCTCAATCCTCCTTCTTCCTACATTAAAGTCATGCCCACCAAAAATCTTACCCATCCCACTTTCCACGCCACGCCATCTGAACCTTCCCTCCACCTATCTGAGCTCTCAACCAACTATCTTCAGCCTTGACCTTAATCTGTACAGCAAACACATGGACTGGAGCCCTTTACCCTGTTCAGCTCTACACCTACTGGCTGTTTCTTTCCCATTGTCTGCTGCAGCTAGCTCAGCCTTCCACTCCCCTTTTTGACTTCTGAAGGAGTAAATCTTCAGCTCCCAAATCCCATTTCTGGGTGTGATTTAAAGAAGCATGTCAGGAATGGGGGCATCAAACTTAATCATGTTGACTACCTACACATGCAGACTTACGGAATTTATTTTGTTTTAAGTGCACGAAAGGTATTACATGAGTTAATGTCACTTGACCTTAGTATCAGTAATCAAATGAATACATTTACAGGCCACTGTTGAGAGCTGTTAGGAGCAATCTTCAATTCCAGAAAGCCAAGGAAAAGTTAAGACCTGACCAACTTCCCACATTCATAATGGTTTAATCATTTACGAAAAGTGATAAATCAAAATACTGTCTTGACAAGGAGAGAAATTTCACTAATGAGTCAAGGCATCAGCTTTTATTCAACAGAATGACCCAGAGGCTGGGATGAAAAGGGCACTCAATGCTTCAGCAGTTTTGGCTATGACTGATTAAGTCTGGTGTTATTTTCTAATTTATTTGCCAGCACTGCATCCAAATGCTAAACACTCTTGAGTTCTTCCACAGTGATTGCTCATCAGCCATGCTAAACGTGGAAAAGAACACTCTGAACAATCCAATTTGCAGTATCTGCTCCTCACATTGTATGATAATGCAAGAGATTTGACTCTTAATTTTGGCCAGGAAAAAACTCCTGAAATTGGATGGAATATTTTTAATGATTTATATTCAGATCTCTTCCTACATGCTGAAAACATTCATAAGCTGTATACCAGACTATTGCTTCCCAAAGGGAAGCGTCACACTATGAAGCTACTATCACAGTCCAGGCAAACTACAGCATTTTAAACCAATTTCTTAATAAAATTACTTGAGATAAGTAGGGTGAAATCAGGATCAAACAAACTGTCAATTTACTTCTATAGATGAAATTAGAGTGCTGTTTTTTGAGGACAGAAACCCATATTCTGGCTGGCAACAAAGCACAATATAAAGCCTACAATTAATTAAAGCTCCAGAGAAATTTTCATGGGGATCCTTTCATAATTTCCTGTATTGCATTCTTCTATGTACATAGGCAACTATTTGCTTACTCTTTGTCTATGTGCAAGGTAAAAATCCTGGAAATCATTCCACTAATGTTAGAGGAATCAAGGTGTCACCCTCCATTTATATGTTCTATCTCATCAGGCTTTTTGGACATAAACAAGAGGGAGGATGAGCAAGTGAGGAAATGTAGTAAATTCAAGTAGTTTTAATTTACGAAACAGAAGTTGGGGATAGCATCCCTTCTAACTCCATCTCTGACTATTGCTATAAGCAAAACACATAAAATAATTGAAATAAACATCTTTCTTTAATAAATGCATGCAATCAAGGTAATAACAGTGTTCCTAAAATTGTTTTTGCTTTTGTGGATGTCCCATTTATTCACATTATGTGAAGTAAGTCACAAGTGAGAGCATGTGCCTGATTTCCTAAGTGTGCTTACAGTAACGTAGCTCTAGTGGAGCAGGCAGAGCATTACTATTGAGGATGTTGGTAGATAACTGCTTGTCGGAAAGTTTCTCTTTAGGTTGTCTGATATTTGGGCCAGTCTGTGTCATATTTGAATCAATTTATACATGGCATTAGTGGCCTGTGTTCATGAAAGAATCATGCATTTGTGAAAGTACACACTCTACTTTTCCAAGTAAAAATTAGGAGCTTTTAC
Organism: Phaethon lepturus; assembly: GCF_000687285.1. Lineage (NCBI taxonomy): Eukaryota > Metazoa > Chordata > Aves > Phaethontiformes > Phaethontidae > Phaethon > Phaethon lepturus. The sequence continues at coordinate 23,831 of NW_010562053.1, read as the reverse complement.
CCCCCCGCTTTTTTTTTTTTTCTTCTCCAGATTTCCAGTGAAGCCCTCTCTTAAAGAGAAAATGTTTATCGACAATTTTGAGAAGCACATGGATATGCCCTATAGAGCTGCAATCAAAAAAGCACATGTTTATGGACTCTGCTTTGGCTTTGCCCAGAGCGTAGTGTTCATTGCCAACGCTGTGTCTTACAGATACGGAGGGTTTCTCGTTGACACTGAAGGACTCCATTACAGCTTTGTGTTCAGGTGAGAGCCTGCCTGGAGCCACAAACAGGCTCCTCTCCAGAAGTGCTGGTCTCAGTGTAGCGTTCTGTTTCCTGATGGCTTCCCAAGAATGACCGTGTCTCCCTTTCCCACAGGGTGATCTCTGCTATTGTGACCAGTGGAACTGCTTTGGGAAGAGCTTCTTCCTATACCCCAAACTATGCCAAAGCCAAAACATCTGCTGCACGCTTTTTTCAACTGGTCGATCGGCTTCCTAAAATCAGTGTTTACAGTGAAAAAGGGGAAAAATGGGTAAGAATGGAGATGAGTAATTTGTGATGTCATTCAGCTCAATATAAGCATTGAAGTTGCACTAGCAATTTGTAAGTCAACAAGGACCACTGCTTTACAGGAAGGTAATGCCAATTGTGTAATTCTTACTTGTCTTTGCTCTTTTGGAAGCAGCAAGCTCTGTACTAGACAGCAAAGGCAATATAAAGTGTGGCTATTAGAAATTTGTCACTGTAAAACTGTCAATTGGAACGGAGCCAATTCAGAGGACTCACAGAATGGCTTTTTTTTTTTTTTCTGTTCTACAGTTTGCACTTAAACCTGACAATCGCTAGCTTACAATGGAGGCTTTTTTCCACTCACATCAAACTGTTGGGGTGTTCATGAGGGGGCGAATTGTCTTTGAGTCAGACAAAATGAAAATGCTCATTTTTTTGGTGAATTGAAAAGTCACTCCCAGAAAATTAAAATAGTTTATTTTTCATTTAACTTACTTCCTTCAGAATTAAACAAAAACTTGAAATAATTGTTATGAACTAAATACATTAAATATTCTGCTTGAAACCATGACAATGAACTATCTTTATTCCCTTCAGAGTTTTGTAAAACAGTTTTTTAAGAGTTCTGGGAAAATTGACCTGAATACATGTATTGTTTTTACGTTGTAAAGGTAGACTGATTTTATTTTTTTTTTTACCAAATCCAGATTGTTTAGACAAATGTATTTGGACTGTCACCAAATTTACACTTAACATCTGTGTTAAAACAAAAAACTTACCCATTTGCAAGGCAATCCTACTTCCAATTGATGCCTCTGACCAGTGGTGTACAGGGAAGTCTTAAGCAGAGCAACAGTGTTATGACTAATGGCTTCATCTCCAGGACAGCTACTCCAGTGTGGTTTTTATCCTGCTTTCTGGGCTAATTTCAAAAGCATTAATGTCATATTTTAAATAAGAGATGCAAGAATGGAATCGGAGGAAGGGTTACGTTGTACTTTACCACTCAGTTTTGAGTTCCAAGCTCATTATAGCATCTTTCTCTTTTTTTTTTTTTCCAGGATGATTTCAAGGGAAGCATTGAATTTCGTAACTGTAAATTCACATACCCTTCTCGGCCTGATATTCAGGTCCTGAAAGGACTTTCTATAGCTGTCAAGCCTGGACAGACTTTGGCATTTGTTGGGAGTAGTGGCTGTGGTAAGAGCACCAGTGTCCAGCTTCTGGAGCGTTTCTATGACCCTGAGAAAGGAAGTGTGGTAAGCAAAGGAAATGTGGTTTGTGTGCTGTTGCTTTCAGCAATGTTGCAGGGACTCCTCTCAATGTGTCCTCCGTGCGGCCTAGCAGTGGGGGCACGCACATATGCAGCTTGGGGCTTCAGCTCCTTCTCAAACAGATGTGGACTGCAGAACATGCATGTGATGGGTTTGTGCTGAGGAGCGGCTGAGGGAGCTCCTCAGGGGGTTGTTTAGTCTGGAGAAAAGGAGGCTGAGGGGGGACCTTCTCGCTCTCTACAGCTACCTGAAAGGGGGTTGTAGCGAGGTGGGGGCCAGTCTCTCCTCCCAAGTAACAAGAGGAAACGGCCTCAAGTTGTGCCAGGGGAGGTTTAGATTGGATATTGGGAAAAATTTCCTCACTGAAAGGGTTGTCAAGCATTGGAACAGGCTGCCCAGGGAAGTGGTGGAGTCACCATCCCTGGAGGTATTTGAAAGATGTGTAGACGTGGCGCTTAGGGACATGGTTTAGTGGTGGGCTTGGTAGTGCCAGGTTTACGGTTGGACTCTATGATCTTGGGTCTTTTCCAGCTTAAATGATTCTGTAGTTCTGTAGACAATTCCTGAGTATCATCTCAGATGTATTCAGGGCAAGAGCAGAATACTACAAGCCTCAGGTGTATGCCTGTGCATTATGTAGGCCATAGGCATTCACCTTGATAGCTCCTGTATGAAACATATAACGTGTGGTGTATATTGTGGGAGCCCAAGCAAAAATCAAGCCTGAATGGTGTAACAATAGTCTGGAATATCCCCATGCAGCTTCTTTGCAGGTTGAATTTGTCTAGATTTAACTTCCAGTTATGCAGTTACGGATAGTTTAAAAATTTTTTATAACTTTTTCTCATGTAAATACTTAACCAATTTAGTTTGACTTTTCTTTCTTTGGAAGAAACAAGTAAGTGTGGTGATCACTATGCCAGGAAGGCAACAAAGCATGTGCCTAACCTTAAGCAATTAAATAGTTCAATGGACTTAAGATTAAGCAAATAGTCTAATGTTTGGCTGGATCACAGACATACCCAGAAAATACGTATCATGCACAAACGAGTCCTTTCAATATAAGTGCATTCTTCAAATTACTTTAAATCAGTTGTGTTTGCATTTGAATAATTTGGCTAAATCATTTAGTTTTGCTATAAACTATTTTGGTTTTGCAGGCTGGTGTTTTAGAATATTTTTCAAGTTTTCTCCTATTTCCTGGTAGTTAATCGATGGGCACGACACCACGAAAATAAATGTACAGTTTCTTAGATCAAAAATTGGAATAGTGTCCCAGGAGCCTGTGCTATTTGGCTGCAGCATTGCTGATAATATTAAATATGGCAGCAACACCAAAGAAGCAACGATGGAAAAAGTCATAGAAGTGGCCCAGAAGGCTCAGCTGCATGATTTTGTCATGTCACTGCCTGACGTAAGTACCCGCGAGGCCTTGGCTGTGGTACTACAGATAGGCTGCTCGGCGTTCATTGTAGCAAGAGTTGCTCCAAACCCAGTTACGTTTGCTACACACATATAACTTTTATTTATTTTTACAGCTATAACAGTAGGAGCAAAGAGGGTGTCATGACCATTCCTCATATGTTCCTGAGATTTTGGGTGTGAGCTGCTACTGCGTTTTTACACAGTAGGCAAATACTTATAAAAGTGAAACCAGCAGTTACAACTCTGGACTAGGAGAAAAGGGAAGATTTTGTCAAAGCCATGGACAAGAAAGAAGCAGCAGCACAGTTCAGAAGTCAAAGCGTTACACTGAGTCGGGAAATACCAATCCTGTTCCTAGCTGTGGGAGATTTTCCTTGTGACTAGGGCATGATACTTAGACAAAAATATTTGAAGCTGGCTGCTTTACATGCACTTAAGTATTTAAATGCACTGAAATCATATAAATATAAATCAGCAAAACATAAAAGGTATGAATACAATTTAGGTACCCAAACAAAACACTTGGCCAGAAAGCCCTTAAATCACTTTTAGCCTCTTCTCCCAAATCTAGGGTGGGGGGATTTCTTTTGCCTCAGACAAATCAAGCATCATCTTGCTATCAAATTTTTCTTTCAGGCCTGTCACTGTAGTGCCGGGCCCCTGGGCTGTGTGCACTGCAAAGCATGGCTCGGAAACGTCTCCCTAGACACGGGTTTCACTTGTACAGTATTTCTGCGTTGCTGGGGTTTTTAAGGAGAAGGCAGCAATGGTCAGCACTCTTGCCTCTCTCATCCTGGCTCCTCCTTCAGGTTTTGTACACTGGTGTGTTTGCTTACATCTGAATAAAATCTTCCTTTTGTGTATTTTTCAGAAATACGAAACTAATGTTGGGGCTCAAGGATCCCAGCTGTCTCGTGGGCAAAAGCAACGCATTGCTATAGCGAGGGCCATCATACGAGATCCTAAAATTTTGTTACTGGATGAAGCTACATCTGCCTTAGACACAGAAAGTGAAAAGGTAAATGCGCAGTGATAAGCAACAAGGGAAAGTTGGTACAACGGCTTACAATGTACAACACCTTTTTCTGTTCTGCAGAGACACCCCAACATACTCCACTACATGACCGCAATGTTATTCCACATTGTTAATTCAGCACTTGTACCTTTAATGATCTTTTTGAAAGATCCAGGAAGCACAGCTATAGAAACAGCAGCCAGCTACAGGGGCTCTTCGACTGCCAGTGAGCGGCAGCACTTTTTCAGAGATGTGCGTGCTAATTCCCTGGGTTTCAAAGCATTCAGTGGGAATGTTTCATAAATATAGCTTCTGCATGTTAAAAAAGAAAACAAAACAAGCAAAAATATATTCAAGCATATGACCGATGAGCCTGAATAGCCAATAAAAACAGCAGTGAGGGGCCTGGGAACTTGGGAAATAATCTGTGTGGCTTGGTTACACTCGGAGATTAGACAAATGGTGGAAATTTAAAAACATGTCCACACTGAGCTGATATTCAGCATGTCCGCTGACTAAAGGTGTCCCTTCATTTCCACTGCTGCCTATGTTCACCTGTCCCTTCTTGTACTGCTACTAAACCGAGTTCATGACCCAGCTCAGCACACCAGTAACATAACCTTTGATTTAGCCTCATAGTCACTTTTACCAGTGTTGCACAATATGGTTAATTAATCTGAAGCAATTTGATTCTCTAGCTCTGAGCCCTGATTTGGTTTGCATGTTTTCACTCCGCCACTTTGTCTGTTGCCTTTAGACTGTGCAGGCAGCGCTGGATAAGGCCAGAGAAGGGCGTACCTGCATCGTCATTGCCCACCGTTTGTCCACAATCCAGAACGCTGACATCATTGCTGTGATGTCGCAAGGACTCATCATTGAAAGGGGCACTCATGATGAACTGATGGCCATGGAAGGAGCTTATTATAAGCTTGTTACCACCGGAGCCCCAATTAGCTGAATTACTGCAATTCTAAAAGTGAAATATTTTTTTTTTCCGTAAGCCAATACTCTGCGGTAGGTACCGTGTATGTTGGTACCCCACTGTGCTACAAAGTGCTCAACAATGTTCTGAGTTCTGTGGTACCCTAAGCGTACGTGGCTTCCTGCACCGAGCACGTTTGTCAGGCACATGCAGGGGACTGCACACAGGCTGAAGCACCCAGGAAGTGTTTTAGCCCACTGCAAAGGGAAAGCAAGCCTGAAAATGGGAACTGTCTTTCCTGGTGAGCTGGGGAATTGCCACCACCTGCAGTCAGACTGCACTGTCCTCTCATTCCTCAACTAGCAATCGAGGAAGACCCTGCTCTGGTGTTCTGGAAACTGCCACGTGTCTAGGTAAGCTGTATGAATAAAAAACAATCCCAAGAATGATGCTGTGTATCTGAAGGGATCAAATCTCTCCTCATGCTCGGTCTGCAGAGAATTACAACAGGTACCCTCCCTGTGTGTACGGAACCCCCACCCTTCCACCCTTCACACCATACACATCGGGGAGGCTGGGCTGCTGCTGTGTGCAGCCGCAGCTCCAACACACCTGCGCCCCGAGCGTGACATAGCAGTGCACCTCCAACACAACCATTAAGCACTTAAAGAAGGCAGCTCCACAAAAGTAAGGAATGCAATCAAGAAGAGGAGCCAAAGCTGATGAGGATCATTTGCCCTACACTCACCACTGGTCAAAGCTGTCAAACAGATTTTGAGTAGGAATAAATGCTTTGGTTGAATCAATGCAATATTCTACAGTTAATCATCACAGTTATTTACATCAATCACTTCTATTGAGATGGTGATGGATAATATGTTCTCTTTTTTTCAGAAGGCAAGACAATGAGGAGTCTTTTTACAGAAACCATAAATATATGCAGTAAAGGTAGGGAAAAAATAGCCATAATTAACTGTTTGTTTGTGTTAAGCAGAGTTGATAAATTGAGCAACAATTCATTCAGAAATGACAAAGGTCAGGAAGCATCTTCTTCTGGCAGACGCTGGTATCTATAACAGTTTATTGTAAGGTCTGCTGCATGTTTCTCTGAAACACGTTACTGGTTCTTATCTGTAGGACAACAGGACTCTTCCCTTTAGTGACTGGGATCTTGGAGACAACGCAGATGATAGACAGGAAGTCTAAATTACAGTTTCAAAATTTTATCTTGATTTCAAATCATAGAGTATTAACTGGAAAAGTCATTCTCCGGGTCTTAAAATCTGTAGCTAGTGGGGGGTGGGGATTCACCCACTTTGCAACAAATCACATCACAATGGCTTCTCTTAAAAAAATACGGAACATTGGCAGTCCATAAAAGAATATGGAAAATATGGTTGTTGAAACTTGAGTAGAGCTGTAAGGGCAAAAAGTTTACACGATACATCCCTTAATTCCAGGCAGCAAAAAAACAATTTCAACTTTTGTACAACTCCATTAAGAGAATTACTTCAACAGAACATACTCAAAACACATAGCTGACACTAAAATGCTATTTTCCCAAGGAAGTCTGTTTTAATCCTTAACTGAAAATGAAAAAGGAAGCTGCATTATTGGCCTTCTGTTTTAATCTTTTTAGTCTTTTTGTAGCCTTTAGAACAATAATTAGTTTGGATGGCTCAGGACTGAAACTATTGACAGAGTGACTATCAATAATCCTAGTAACATACCAGTATGAGATTTCATTTATATTAGTATTTAAGGCCATGGAAAAGTAACTATTCTTTATTAAAAACTACAATTACCATCTGTACTTATTCCATAACTACTTTGCCTAAAGGACACAATTTTCATAGCCCAAATTACACCAATAAATGGTATTTTTTACTGGCTCTTGTGCTTAGCACTTCACCTCTTACCCTTCAGACAAGTGCATGAGTATCTTGGGGCAGATAACGAGTATTTGTATGTATTCCGATCATGTCTGTAGCAAGGGTCTGCTGCGCAGGACGGAGCTGCTGAGACGGCCAATGCAACTACGCGAGCCCCTGCCTGCGAAGGAGCCTGCCACCTCCTTGCAGGAGCACGCGACTCAGGCCCAGCTGGGTGGTACTACTAGCATACGTCATACCTGTTTTTAGGCAGGTGGTGAATATCGGGACCTATGTATCGGGAAGCGTGCCCTTGTAACAAAGGCACTCAGGGCACACACAGACAGCTGCGTTCTTGGGTGCCACCTCCTGCCGCTTCATACCTGTGTGCTATTGACAGCCAGTCGACTATAAGGCCCTTCAGTGCGAAGGGACTGAAGTGCAAGCGGAGCTACAGGGTGCGTCTGGGCATGAACAACAAGACTTGATGGACTGCTGGGGGCAGAGCCGGACAGGCCGTTCCTCTGCAGCTGTCCCACAGGTAGGACCTCCCAGCCCTGGAGCTTGGGGAGAGGACCCGTGAGCAGACCCAAAGGAGTTTGCTTACATCTTTCAGGGGCAGCCTGGAGTTACTAGTCTTGACAGAAGTAAGTAGCCTGCAGTGTCGTTTGGTGTGTCCCGCTGTATGTTTCTCTGCATAGTCCACGGCCGCTGCATTACCTGGTTTCCCAGCCACCCTCCTCCTCTGGATAAATGCATCCTGTATCGGGATGGCACCTGAGTAACTGCTCTGCCAAGGCAGCCCCTGCTCCAACTGGACTACTCTAAGCCAGAACAGCCTTGGCTGGGGACAGAGCCCTCCAGCAGGGAACAGGAAGGACAAAAAGCTGCGTATTGGCAAAAGTGAGTGTTGTGAACTGAATTTAATGCCAACTTGTCAGCTGTTTTTGTAGGAGGAGCGAGGGACACTTCCACTTCGTCTAGCTCCTGGCTCATAAGAATGTTTCTGCAGACAGATGGAAGGACTTTTGGAATTGCATTATCCCAGTTTGGGCATCTCTAGGTCAAGAATAAAAGATTAACCTTCTCCTGGGATCCCACTAGCGGGAGCAAGGGGATCAGTCAAGCGCTTTCCATCCTCCTCATTATGTAGGAAAAGCTTAATTCAAAAGGGGGCCTCGGGGCTCCAACTAGGTTGAGTAGTTCAGCCCATCATTGTCTAAGGGTATATGCTCTGTACCTGTTCCAAATATTAACAATATAAACAGCTGCAAAAGCGTGATGAAATTACAGTTTAAATGTTTAACAATCTGTGAGCTCTTAGTTAAGGCGCCACCCAATTTTATTAAATAAGGCTTGAAGTATAATTTTCAGCTGTGATAAATTCACTAAAGCCTGACTAAGGGACACTTAGACCCATTTTGCTGTATCAACTAAATTGCCAGCTCCTGATTTACAGAACTAGTTCTATCAGAATGCCACTAGATTATCTCAAAACACTTGCTTATCCCACCACTCTGGAAAAGGCTAACTCCATTGGAAGTTTCAGGACTCCTCTTTGCAGATTCTTCAGGCAGCTGCACGAAACTCTATAGCCTAGCACACGCAGCTGCTCAGAAAGTGTCTTACTCTACTGCTATGACTTTATCCACAGGTTAATTTCTGAAGTTAGTGGCAAGATTAAATTAATTTATTCAGTTTTCCTATCATTCCTGGCTTTAGTCATGTTTTAATAGTCTCAGAATTCTTTCTGCAGATGTGGCTCAGACAGGAAGCTGGTCCCTGTCCCTTCCCTGAAGCATTCCCTGAAGTTGCAGGCTGAATTAACGGGATGCTACAAGAATGCGAGTGAGAGCCCATGTTACGCCTCTGTACGGTGCTTAAAAGAATACTGCAGCAACGGTAGTTGTCATTCTACGTCAACGGCTGTGTCGCTCCCAACAGAGACACCAAGATTCTTTGTCAGTACCAGCAAGCACAGACCCTCCTGTGGCAGGAGCTTAGAAACATGCTGTCTGCCCATAACTCCCAGCTTAAAATAGCCAATGGTGCCAGTAGGCCCGACAAGAGCCACAGATGGCTGCGCACAAAGAATCCCCCACTGTTGGCCAGGAGTGAGGAACAGGACAGCTAGAGCAATCTTCTAGGATTCTGAGCTGCCTCTGTAGGACACCTCACTGGTAAGGAATAACAAAGCACAGAGCAACTTGAACACGGGAGAAATCACGTAGCTCAGCTGTCTTTGCTCATTATTTGTTTCTAGTCCCACTGGCTTAGTCATTTTGCTTAAGCAGTTATAGAAAAGGAAAAGACTGGTTTCAGGCCAGCTGCTGCAGGAAAAAGAGTTCAGAGAATCATTATAGAAGTTCAGGAGATGCATAAAGCAGAATGCTCCTCAGGCTGTTAAAAACAGATTAGTACCTTTTTGAAGCCAAGGTAGTGTTAGTAGGCTCTTAAATAAGGATGCCTGCTTCAGGTTTGCTTTTGCAATTTGTATCATGTTCACTCCCAAGGGCCACCTCAAACTATTCACCTTGTTTTCCCAATTAAGCACGATTCTTTCCATTTCAATTATCCCACCACTAATTGGAAGTCTAGGAGCAATATCGTGTTTACGTCTTCTAAGCCTTATTGCTATCAGATCATATGTGCGCAGCCCTCATTACCCACACGATAGCTTTCTGCTGCTTGCATACTAAGTATTATGAGCTGGTATCAGCAAAATACTGCTTAAAGATTGTGCACCGAAAGGGAATAGGCAACATCAACAAATACGAAGGGAAAATACCTGCCTTTGCCTCTTTAGAACATCAATTTTATGTAACAAACCTGTATTTACCATATTGGTTACTTGTGTGCTTTGGTAAACCAAGCAGACAAGAATACAAACTTGCAATGACTTAGTCTGCAATCACCTTGTCATGACTTACACAACTGCCAACGTTGGTTCAGGCTTGAGACTCTTGACACGACAGAACTGGACTCATTTACCTTTGCAACACAGGAGCATGAGCAATATGCTGAGATAATGTCAATAATGACAACTTTCTTCATTTGTTGCCCTGTGTAGATGTGCAGAACCCAAAGATTTGTTACATCGTATTTATGCATTTTCAAAATCAAAGGTGTACTCCATATCATTCATGATTTATGTGACCACTTTCAAAAAGTAAAAATAACAAAAATCACACAGTAATGTAAAATTACAGAATCTAATTGAAATAAACTTTTATTTTTTTTCTCATCTGTCTTAATTAGAAGCTGTTTTGCTCAGGAAGCTCAGTAAGTTAAATCTAAACCCTTGCTTATAACTATGCTGGCCTTTTTAACAGTGCCTGGGTACAGCTGTACAGTTGTAGGTGGTGTGATACAGTCACACCATTAACTAGCAGTTTAACATGCAACATCTCTCTATATAAAAAATTAAATACTGAGTATCACTATATACAACCATCTATTTGGAGATGGAAAGAACTAAAAGGCCACCAAATAGCTAAATTAAACTAATTGATTATACTTTAAAACTTCATTATGACCCAGAGTATTAGGTCATACATAACCATACTGCAGTGTCCCTCATTGCAATATTTCTAGGAATAAAATCAGCAGTTAATACATCTGAGCTGCCCGAGTCATTCTTGAATGTACTGATTTTGGATGTACTGGTTCCTCACCAGGAGCATATCAAAGATGCAGTGGCATCCCCCTCGGCTGACATGAGTTTGCAAAACTGCCTTTGCGGAGGGCTCCTGGTCAGTTCATCCCCATGCTGCTAACCATTTGGAAACTTTATCTAATTAAGTTTCTTTTCAGTTGTCCTCATTAACGAGTGGACACAGTATGGAACCAAGGCAACTACAGTCAGAGGCATAGCTGCACTCTTACAAAAAGAGAGAATGTAGAACAAATACTCAGTATGAGTAGGTATCTTAACGAAATTATACAGCTGCAGCGTAGCTAAAGAAGCAGCTATACACAATACGCGGAAACTTATCTTACAGCTGTTTTTACCTTTACAGCTGGTGATGAACATTTCAGAATTAATTCCAAGACCCAAGCCAAAGAGTGCACCTAAATTCCTCACCAGTCCAGCAAATGGCGTTGTGTCAATGTTTATCCAGTCTGGGTTGGCACACCACTTCTTGGCCTTTGGAACAGACCAGAGCAAGTCAATATCGAGGAGCTTGAGGACCAGATAAAAGCCAAGGGCAAAGATGAAAAGAAACAAGTTTGTCTTGATGTACGTTCTCAAGCTTGCTGTCTGAATAGCAGGGGTGTGCTCAAATGCTTCTGCCACCAGAATGCCTGCGGATTAGAAGCTCAGTGTTACAAGGAGCACCAGACGCGTACTTTGAAGAAGCACTTTTCACAGTGCCCCTATGGAATTTGACTTCTGAAGGCAGAAGAATGTATCTATGTAGTTTTTCTGTATATGTACATGTACACACATATTTTACCACATTGGTAGTACATTACAAAACTTTTTCTCCCATTCAGTACTGCTAATTTGGAAAAAAGGAAATTAAATACCAAGCACTACCTGTTTTTCGTATGAGGCATTGCCTTAGGCCTGACTGCATCTCCCAGGTGACAGCCTATCACCTATTAGATGTAAACTAGAACATTCCTTTTCCATGAGAATGCGCCACTCAAAGACCTGCCCCAGCAATGCTGAATTCAATACCAGCTCCCACGCGGGCTTTGAGCATTGAAGGAAAAGACGCAGACAACACTTACCTTCTTTCTCGCTCATTTTATCCTGGCTGCAAAAAGGGAGACTGGGCTGCCCGCTGTTAGCCAGTACCGCCCGGGCTGCTCTGCAGCCAGGAAAGAGAACAGGAGCAGGCAGCCCCAGCTCAGTGCGCTGGTCACCCTCCTTGAGATCACACAGATACCAGAGAGATTGTTCATAGTTTGAACTCCCTAAATACCAACTTGAAATGTAGTTAAGTAACTCTGAAAAATATACTTTAGCTTTTTAAATCACCCGGAGCAGTTTGCGCTGCTAATTTCCCTTTTTCTCTGTTTTGCCCCAGGTCTCTGGCCCTGCATGTGTCCATGCTGCACACCTCCTAGTTTGCACATGGACACCATTTGAAGTGAACTGAGTAGCTCCCTCCTGAGAGGAAAGCTTCATAGGAGCAACTTCCTCTCTGATCCCTTCCACACAGGCAGCACAGATAAAGATAAGATACAGCCAGTGCAAACCAGACTGCATTAGCCTGCAGCAGTGTGGACATAATGTAGTGGGCACCAGCTGGCGCATGGACAAGGGCTCGCTCCCTGGGTGAATTACAAAGCCAGCAGATACCTGCTACCTTGCCAATTTTACCTTTAGGCTAGTATCAAATCCTTGCTCTTACAAAGAACGCAGAGCACCCTTAGAGCCGCAACCTGAGTAGCACTGCTAAAAATCTCCTGCCTTTTCTCATTCTTAATTTTTTTCAAATTTTGCATATACATTGAAAAGAAAAGAAAAAATAACAGTATTACCAGCAAATACTCCGAGAATAACTTGATGAGGGAAATGTGTTGCTATGAACACTCTCGAGATGCACACACTGATCTGGATAATCCAAAAAATACTCCAGAGGAATGACCATGTCAGTCTAAGAGGGAAAAGTAAGATGCTTAACAATTTAAGACAAGATATTTCACCTAGTAATTGACAACAGGCCCCCTTGTGTAACTATCAAGTTTTTACCAAGCAGAGGTTTACAGGTAGAGAAGTTTAGAATCAGATGATTAAAACCTGCAAGTCAGTACTACAACACAAGCAAGAGTGGCTGCTCTTGCAGCCACATTCCATAGTTTCAGGTCCAAGACACTACCGTGGTTTTAGTGATGAAAATTATCAATGGCAAGTTAAATTAGCACTAGTACCTTAAACATATTTCTCATCATGAAGTCATACGTACATGCAAAAGTTCATTACTTTGGTGACAAAATTCACACGGTATGGGAACAGCCTTGTCAGGCTTGGAAAGGGCAGCCACCAAAGCACCTGTAAGACTTCCCCAAAGAGCTGAGGAACATGTTACACTGAACTTCGACAACATTATGCGCAGTTGCTGTAAAAAGGGGTAAGAAGGGCTACCATCAAAGCAATAAATTTATGGACTAATCAAAAGATCCAACACATAAATTAATAGAAGGTAAAGTTTCCAACACTGAGGACCTGACATGACCTTAAATGGGAGGTGATTCAGAGATACTATATGCAGTGACTGTAGGTTAATAAACGCCAACCTATGCAAATGGGTAAATCCTCTTAACATTCTTTTTCTTCAGCTGAAGTAGATCATAATAAAGGTTTGGGTTTTTTGGGTGTTTTTGTGTTTGGGGTTTTTTTTGTTTGTTTTTGTTTTTACAAACTGGACAAAACAGACTATGAATATTTGGTTAAAATAAGTCCATTAAAAACAGAGCACGTGCATAAAGAAGTATCTGTATAAGTTAGAATAATGGAAAGACACTGACCTGTGAAGGGTAACTGCTGATTTATCTTTCCATCTAACCGTGTAGCTAAGTGCTGCTGTGACCATTACATACCAGACGCAGGAAGATCCCATGGCATGTCCAGATGGGCTTCCTAGTAAAAACAAAAAGGAAACATTCAAGCTTAAAAGTAATGACTGTAACATTTGTTGTATAGAAGAAGTCTACTGGCAGCTACTCAGGCACCTAATCATTCAGAAGGAAAATGGTTAACAAAGGCTGAAAGAATGTCAACTGCTTTTCAATAGCTTATTTTCTCAGTATGAATTTTTCAGAAGACTCCTCTACATGGATTCCAGAATATTTGTCCGAAATCAAGTAGGTAACACCTTAACCACCTTATATTGGTGTGAGCTGGTATCTTGATTGGAAAGCACAGCACTTCTCTATACTTAGATTTGAATTGTGATTTAAAAACCAGAGCATCAAGGCTCTCGTAGGGCTGTAGCGTACAATGTAGAAGTTCTATATGAGGATCAGATGAGGGAGGTTTTGAATAGGCTACCTAATAATTAAGGGGAACAACAGAGATTGAGCTCCTTGTAAGATTCTAAATTAAAGTACCAGTATAACTTTAGATGGCCCTTCCAAATTGCCTTTTATCTGCTTCTCCAATTACCATGGTGTTAGCAATTGTGATTGTCATCTGTGTCTCATTAGTAATATTACAGTCTGGGTAATTCACATTTTAGGTATTTTTGTAATAAATTTAGCAATGTGTCTGAAGTGTGATGGAAAAACTGTGTCTTTATGCTTTATTTTATAAATTTTAAGGTGGTGTACAATGTCAACAAGCTTGGAAAGAGATTATCAGTGAAACTGGCACATAAAACAATGCTGTTACATATTGGACTAATTGTTTTATCCACAGCAGTCTATAACAGGGAACACACTTCATATAGAAATGAACACTGATTTCTTTTTAGTCCAGGTATAATAATATACCTGTAATTTGTTTTAATTTAATGAATCACATTTTAATTTTACTTGAAACAATATGAAGCCACAGGCAAGTTCCTACAATTGTGAAAGTCACCAAAAAACAAAGTATGTATCCCATGGATGCAAGGGAAATGATTCCTAGGATTACTCTGTCACCATTTCTCCCCTGTTCACCACGTTTACATTCAACAAATTGAAATAGGGAAGGAGAGAAAATTAGATCATTGGAATCTGTCTATACACAGCTTGGCCTTCTGTGGAGACAAAAGTAAAAGGGACAGGGTTATTTCACTGGCAGAAGAAATAGTTTTGGCTTAAGAATGTGTTATGACCCAGCACTATACACCAGTTCGCAAAGCTAAAGAATATTTCAGTGAAGCAGCAAAACAGGAAAGCCTAGGGAGGACAAGCACAAGGATTTCTGGCTCCCTGCCCCTACTTTCGGCATTCTGCCTGGCAGTACCTTTGGTGGTCACGCGACCAACACTTTTGTTACTTGCGTAACAAAACAGATGTACACTTCTAAACCTCACAGCAGAATAAATGTCACTGACAAAGAAGCCATAATGTTGTTTATCAGCACTGGGAAAGCTTCTCTTTGTTGTCATCTAGGAAAAATGTTTCATCGTTCATCTGCAAATTACCTACCTGAAAAAGTAAACTCCACCTTAAGGTTTATGTTCTTAAAACCTTACAAATACCACAGAAAAGGTGGCTGTAGGGTTTTAGTAATTCCAGAAGTACCAACCAAATTCAGGTCCTAGATTGCTTGCCATGTCATCATATAAACAGTTCCCTAAGCTTTCCCTTTTGTTGAGCCGCAGAGTTTGGGGTTCTAGCCATCCTAGCACTATTTGGATAAGCCCTTCGCACATCTGTGGCTGCTTCTCTAACCTTTTCACAGAAATTGCATATTTAAAAAGTGTGTAAAGCACCATGTAAGCTCACACAAGGCCCATGTGCACCCAATAGCTGCAGTGACTGCACCGCCTCTTGTTAATGGGGAACAGGTGAGGGACAGATATTGTCAATGGTCAAGGGCAAATCTGGAGGTGGGAGAAAATGTGGTCATTGCAAGTACACATAAAGAATCAATATGACAGTGATACCTACGGGACAGAAACGAGAATGACTTGTTACTTCAGGAAGAAAGGCCTTCTGGTTCAATGAATCAAAATGAAACACAATGACTGGGTCCTTAGACAGGACTTGGTGTTACAGGGTGCTGAATGGGCTCAGTTCTGAAGGCTTTTGAAAAAACCTGAAGGACCTTAATACTTTGGGTTAGGTCCCCAATGAACTCACTTGAAGCAGACTGCAGAGCACATATAGACCAGGCATTACTAAACCCTGCCTGATACAAGAGCTTAAGCTTCTCGTTCAAAATTACGACAGGATATAATGCAGGATACTCTTAACAAAATACAGCTCTGCAAACCATTTAAAAGCTTGCAGTGACATTGATGAGGCACAAAGCACATTTATTTCCACAGTCAATATTTTCTTGTACAATGAATAAAACTAAATTCAGTCAGTTAGCTCCAAGCAAGTTTACCTTATTTCACATATTAGGGTTGCGCAAGCTCATTTAACTTCAGCAGTACTGCATTTGAGTTCCACATAGAAGACAATGAGATATAAAAAAGTGAAAATATATTGGGAAAACAAAGGTACATTTTTTAAAAGAAATTTTTTTCCCCTATCTATTTGTACACATACATCCCACCCCCACCCCCCCCATTCCATGCCAGTGTCTGGTGCTGGGATGAGGGGTTCCATTTTCCACTTGTGATACATCACATGATCGATTGCTGATACTATTGTTATTTACACTGAACCACCTACTAGTTTTTGTGGTTTGAATAATTCTTGCAATAGTGCACAAGCCCTCAACTCAACAGTCCTCTGCTCTGTTTTGGAACACTCTTAAGCAACGTGGAATTTCTCTCACCAAGCTGATGTCATTGGCATTGCAACTGTTCCTAAAAACAACCTTACAAAGCAGGTGAATCACTCTTTCTGAACCTATGACACAAGTTTTGTGAAAAATCCCTTTCCAATGTGCTGGTTTATTCTAGTAGGAGTTCTTTTTAAAGCAAACCCCCCTCCCTTGCAATATTCAAAGGCAATGGAGTAAACTTTCTTGTCATACAGCAATCAAATACCTATCACATTTTATTTCTTCCTTTTTCTCTTCCTGTGTTTTGGAGCTATTTGAAACATGAGCTCTGAGATTTGAATATCATATAAGATCTTCAGAAGTCACATCCTCTCCCCTCAAAAGCCACTGTCTATGAAATATACCAATGTAATCCCCAACATTTCTTACCTGGTCCAGTTTCACATGTTATAGGAAACTGTTCAAGGCACGGGCTTGACTGATTGGGATAAATCATTGTTTCTTGCACCCACCAGTACGGGCGATGGCCAAATAAAATCCTACCAAAAAAGAAGCAGAAATGCAATAAAGAGATTTTTATGTAAGAAGGCTCTAACAAAGCATAATAAATAAACTTACAATGAATATGATGAACTATATTGCCAAAACTACTCTATAACAGTTCTATAGGTTCTTCTTGTCTTATCAACATGTCATTTCAAACATATCTTAAATATCTTCACTGTGAATTCCTGTTTTATAACTACAGGGGAAAGTCTACTAGTACATTATTCACAGAAAGTTTTCTAAACTTGAGGCACATAGAGTAACCGTCATTAAAAATACCAAGTTTTAAAATAAATCCAACTTCTTACCATTTAAATATGAGGTTGAACCAATCACCAATGACTGCCACCCATATCATTTTAGTACCAACCACTTGGTTGAGCTGAAACCAAAGAGGAAAATAAATTGAGAATATATTCCGGGGATCGCCAACATGTGACATAAAATTAAGGAAATCCTGGTAAGCCCTGTAGTCCCTCTGTAAATGCTGAATGATAAGCACGCCATTGCTATGAAGGAGATCCATCTTTATGGATTAAACTGTACTTGAAATACAGTAAAGTTCCTTTAATCTTAAGTTTCTAGTGATGGAGAATGAGAACCATGGAGGGGAGCTATTAAAAAGTGAGAGAAGGTGATTGACGTTGCCTTTATATTGTATCGGTGTAGTGTACCCAGCTGTTCCTGGAACACGTGGCTCCAAATCTCCGGTAAAGCACGAGTCTGTTAGCACTGGAAAGCTTTTCTATTTGCAAATTTTAATTGGATGAAACTAAGTGAAGTACATGCTGAGCAGCAGCAAATGGTGGGGAAAGTTTTGTGGAAACACAATGTGTTACTTATGCAATCCTTTGTATGAACAGGTGGAACATGTTTGCTTGAATTTTTTCACAGTTCATTTCTCTCCGGGATGGACATTAGTAATGTGTATACTTCATTAAGTGTTGCCTATATAAAGGAGAGAAAGAATACACCAATAATTGGTCTCTGCAGAACTGTCATTAAAGCTGTACCTTTCACTTTGAAATAGAATTTGGCTACCATGCTGCATCTAATGCTTTGCACAACACATTTTCAGTCCTGGAAAATACAACCAGCATCCATACATCAGCAACGCTGTCAAGCTCTAGATTAATTTTTAAAGCAGTGATATTCTTAAAGCACTGAGAAACAATTGTTTCCTTGCTGCAAGAGGCCATGTTAATCCAGGGCACAATGCAGATGAAGCTTAGTCTCCGAGTCATTCTGTACCGCCACTCTCGCCTGTTGCTGTCATGATGCAAGTCCTACACACCTCTGCCAGAAGGAGCTGAAGCCTGACCTACTGCAGCCCCCTCCTGCTGCCCAGCCTAACGAAAATGAGACCTGCTTCGCAAACCAGGGCAAGGTTGGGAACTGACAATTATGAGTATTTCCCTGGAGTATTCCCAAGTGAAGCACTTGGGTTCTCCAGGGCAAACGGCCAAGAGGAAGCAGAGATTCTGCCAGATAGCAGGATTTTAAGAGTATACAGCACATAACGTATTAGCACATCAGATTTATCAATATTGGTACTAATAACTGCAGCATAGGAAAAGATTACATTCATTTGTGAGGTGGCTACATGAGAAACTTTCTTCCACGAGAGATTAAATGGATACCAGAAGTCTGATGATATCATCGTCTGATATCATCAGAGCGGCAAGAGGAAAACTTCAGTTCTTTAGCACGTTCTAATATTCAGACACATTCATATCTTCTGTTAAAGATTGTCTATGTATCTGAAACAAAATCAGAAAACAAAAGCACTGCGCATTTCCCTTCTGCTTTCTCCATAGCACTTAAAGCTAAACTATACAAACTGTGGAGACAAAGGTATGAACTACTTAACTGTTTCTGCTGAAGAGAGACTTAACAGGGCTTTATGATGCGTGGTCAGGGAAGTTGCACGGAAACATTAAGTATATTCAACAAATAAGCCATGACAATTAAATAGGCTTAGAAGACTTCCTTTCCTGACACAACCTCACATTTACTTTAGCTACTCACATTTACTGTAGCTATTAATAGTCTGTTTTTATAAACTTTTTAGCAGATTTAAATCCTAGATGTTTATTGCTATCAGTTGCATTGAGCCATGTAGAAAACCTTAAAGACAAAAAGCGGTTTAAAATTCTGTGCACTGTTTCTCAATAATTACTACAATATTTTTCTGTACATTGACTGAATTATTCACTTCAACTGGTATTACCTCATTTCAAGGAAATCCCTTCCAAAACCAATATTTCAGGATATTTCAACAATAAATATTTCCTAGCTTTTTCAGCTGCAAGTATTTGGGGAGGTTTGTTTCTTGATAAGCCATCTCACTTCTAGTACTTAGTTAAAACAGACACTGTAATGAGGTTAAGTCTAAATAACTATTGTTCTATTAGGAAAAATATTTTGCAGTAAGTTTCCATCAAGATACAATTTAATGTCCTCAGGAGAGTTTACCAAGTAGTAAAACTGATCAGTTTGCAGTCCCTCTTTAATGCCACCATGTTACTCAATAGTATCATAAAAATTGCCTTTCTGACGCAGGATGTGCAGAACCATTGCAATAACTTTTTGCATGTTTTCTACAAATATAAACCCACCCACCCATGCCACCCACTGGGATAGCGCTGCATCTGCTCAGGCTGAACCACTCAGGTACACTTTGGCTCTCCATAAACTTTGGAGGTATGTCTTGGCAATGTTTCAGTAAAGTAACCTCTTTTAGCATAAATGCTAAAGGCTGCCTGATATTAATATTATTTTTAAAGATTTTGTTGCTGATTCATATGCTGCTAATTATCTTTCTGCTTAGATAGAAAGATAAGCATCTTAGACATAATTAAGACTAACAGCAAACATAAATAAGCTTTAATTTTCTCCTACATTCTTCCTGACTGTTTCAGAATCTCCTACATCCACATCTTAGACATAGCAGAGGAGTCATTTTTATAAAAGATGTTTTAAAAAAACCCAACAAATCCACAATCTACAAAACAGAAAGCAGGCAGTTCGTGGAACAGGTAAGCAGGTTTCTGAGAGAGAGGCAGTTCAGGTGATGTTCTCATTGTGCCTGGAAGCAAGAACTCATGATCCTGCTTCATCCAAGAGGCAATCAACAACTGACATGAGTCATCTCTTGTCCTGCCCGTGCTATTTGGCAACCCATAAAAGTCTGAGACACTAAAGACTGTCCTAGCTCTAATAACCAGCAGAGAAAAGATGGTGAAACATGTCTTGAAATACTGTATTTAATAGCTTGTTTAAACTAAAAAAGGAGAAATACTTCATTAACAGACCTTTTCCCAGTCCTTTTCTATGCAAAGCACTGCAAAATGCTTCTGTAATGCACTTTGTGTTTCAAAGTCACTTGAGATAATAGATGAAATAAAACTATTTGCTATATTTTTATACATGGAATTGCAAGAAAAACTAGTGATCTCTACAAAATGGTCAGAATGTGTATGCAATTAAGTTTTTAAATCAAAGCTTTTTCCTGTTTTGATATTATAGACCCACGGTTTGGTCTTCACACGATCAAATGAATCCTCAGTGCAAAGCAAAAACCTTTAAAATGCTATCTGTTCACATTAAGAGATTTTAATTTGTTGATATTTTCTTGATATATTTTATTTTCCAAGACATACAAAACCAGAGACTATCCAAAACCTTATATATTCTTGGTAATAATGCAAGAAACAAGAATCGTGTTGATGATCCACTGAAGGGAGGATAAAATGTTTATAGCTGCTGTACAGCTACATATTAGAGCAAATATTACATGACGGATATCAGATGTTGTTAAGCAAATGTTTGCAAGGGAAGGAAAAGCCATCAAAGCAAACATCTTCTAAAACACTGCTAATGGAGGCCTATGTACTGGGCCTAACTTTCTGGTACATTATGCTTAGTTAATTGAACAATAACATTAATTTCCACATCAGTGTTTTCATTGGCACTGGACCAGCTACAAGCTACAAGGATTAACTAGCAATTTAGTAAGTTCACAAGCAGACATTGTATACAATAGCTGACAGCTATTTTCTTAGGTATGACTACTTTCCAAATGGAAAACGGAGAAGATACATCTTAATTTTAGATTTAGGAAGAGAAGAATCTTTCAAGCAGCTCTTTCGTTCCGTATTTCATTCCCTCAAGTATTCCTCATTGGACCCAGGCAGCCTTAGTTAAGGTCAGGCTTCTTTAGGCTTGGACTGACCAGTAGACATTTAGCAAATGCTAACACAAACCAGTTGCTTTCTCTTGGTTCTGCCACCTTAATCTAATCTTTGCCAGGTACTACACTGTCATTATTCCTTGCTATAAAGTTAACTATGCAAATACAGGAAACTAACAAAACTCATGTTTGCAATATAACAATAACTGCCAGACTTTAATACTTGTTTATATTTGTGTGTGTTTGTATGTGTAACAGCATAAATGATATAAACAATGCATGGAATACAATTCTGGCATATTCACGAAAAAGCCACATCTAAGGAATTCTAGTTCTTATAATTTTAAGCATGAAGAGCTACTTTTTAGAAATCACAAGGAACCTAGACTTCAACAGTGAATAAAAATCCTTCAAGTTCCATGAACTTCAAGCAGAAATGGAAAAGAAACTGCAAGCAACAACCCCCCTGCATTCTTTCTGTTCCCTTTCCAGTAAGATCACTGCCTTGTTTATTGCCATTCTCTAAACCCTGGAACTAGTCCTGTGCCAACCACAGCCTAGTGAGGTCAGAAACCTGCCAAGAGAGTCTGTTCATTAGCATCAGCTCTTCAATTTTGTGTTCCCTTAGCAGTTTGCACCCAAGCTGCAGTAGCTCTCCAACCCTGAACTATAGCTCTCAACTACTCTTTAACCTAGCACTGGAATAGCCCAGTACAGACTGCAAGCTAGCAATAAAACAAAGCAACAGATCTTTGTTGGCAGTAGCTTGCCCTTCAGTTTGATTGCAGGTTAACTGTCACCCTGCTGCTGTCATTTTAAATCTTGGAACCTTAAGTTTAACCAAGTACCCTAGGGTTACAAAAACACCCACGAAGAGCTGGCAAATGCAGAAAAGGGGTACCTGGTACAACTACATTGTCTCCAGCAAAGCTCCATAGTGCTAGAAATAGGGTAAATTGCTGTTGAAACTTTCTTCCATCCATGACTGCCCTATGGCTTGATATGACACACATTTAGAAAAAAACATTTCAGAACAAGTATCTGGGCTAGAGTTATGGTAAGGTTAGGTGCCAGAGCTTCTGACTATGGAGGCTCTTGCATCAGACCTAACAGGATTTAAGAAGCATATGACCCGTGCTAATGTGGGTCATGAGGCCACATTTTTGTTTGTGGTTGGTAAAATCTGTCAGTCTGAACAGAAAACTAGTATCTGCTAAAATTACCATGCCTCACTGAAACATGTGGTTGGTAAACTGATTGTGGAGACAGTTCGTCGTGGGAAAATAAGGTTGAGGATAACTTATACTGTAAGTTCACACCTCTAGAAAACTCTGAGGAAGGACTCCCAAATCAGAAAAAAGATAACTAAGGTGTAGATTGTGCTAGTAAATGTCACAGGCTGTATTTAGTCTTTGGCTGGTGAAATTCTAAAACAAAGCAATAGGACTAATGAAATCTAGAGAACCTTCACTGATGAAAAAAGATACCTAACATTTTGGAGCTAGTACCAGCTCCTGTGGGGTTACTATTATCTATGTTAACAAAAGGATTTGGAAGAGACCAGACTGAAGAACCCACCAAAAGATTACAGATTAAAATTCAGGATTTGTTTAGATTAGTTGAACTTGTATGTGCTAAACTCCAGCAGCTGGTAAAACGTTGCATTCGGAAAGTTATGAGCTCAAATAACAAAGGCTAGTGATGAAGGGGCAACATTTAAGCTTTATACTGTCAGCATTCACTCAGCTAGGTTTAAGGTCTGATCAGGAAAAAGAGAGAAACGGACCTAGTTAAAAAAAGCTGTAAGGTATAGGCTCCAGAATGCCCAAATGTCTATGTGGCTAGGTAATCATCCTTGAACCAGCCCAACCTCAGTACATTTTTCTGAAGCAGACAAGAAACAGTGGTCTAATAATCAGTTTTAGGACTAATGCTGAGGAAACTGAAATCAGGAGAGTAAGTGTCTGAGTCTAAGATAAGACAGAAATACTGTTGGGTAAAAGTGCTATCCACCTGCAGTAACAGTTTATACAAGAATAATGCTACTAATAGTTGGTGGCATCAGCTCAGACTTTGCACTGGGGGGGGCGGGAAGAATAATAAGTGGTTTCAGCCAGCAATCCTCAAAGTTTTACTAAGTTTACATTACTCTCAGATCATCTGAATAGCACTGAAGTAAATTAAAGCTAGGAGAGACTAATTACCTATGGTAACAAAATGATTAGCAAGTAGCTTCCATGATAAACTGAAGGCTGGTACCTGGGATCACAAACCAGTGCTTAGCCAGAGCCAAAATGGAATACACCCAACTGCACAAAAAATAGGTGCGGTGTCATAAGAAGGACGTTCACGATGACAGAGGCTTATGACAAGTGTTTGACTGGGCACAGGCAGGGCTGCGGTATTGTGTTTTTGTTCATATCAACAAGGACTACAATTACCTCTGCATATCAGTCTCCTATCATAAAAATATCCCTTAAAGGTAAATTTTTATGATTTACTTATCATACAGATAGGTGAATAGCTCCACACTCATGAGAGAACTCAGGCTTGGGGAATTAAAAGGCAATTCAGGAGTGTCACAAAACTTACAACTAGGTTACCCCAAGTATGTTCCGTGGACAAACTAGGCATTGGAAACAAGTTTTAGCTTCAGGGGAGCGTAAAAGAGCTAGCCTGCTCCCCGGTTCGAACCTAATTTTCATTCAGCACGGAACAGTAACACCCCATAAACCGCCCCAAGCTTTTCATG
>NW_010562052.1:0-221 GCF_000687285.1 Phaethon lepturus | reverse complement strand
AATTTACGTATTTGTTTCCCGCTTTTATAATTTAAATGGCAATAATAATGTAGGAGTGTTTGCATAGTCGTTAAGCCGTGGCAGCTAATGTAGAACATCCGTGTTATTCCATCGCTGATACCCTAAATGCAGTTTTGCTAAACACATTTCCAAGGTTCTCTTTTTATGTTATTTTTCTCCGGATAAATCTACAATGTGAGTAACCTTTGTTGATGCAGACG
>NW_010562051.1:0-1392 GCF_000687285.1 Phaethon lepturus | reverse complement strand
CCTTAGTGATTCTGTGATTCTGTGATATATACCTTACTAAAAAAGACAGTATTGTCTATAACCTGTTAGGCCTGGACCACAAATTAAAAATTCCACGCGGAGTAATATTTGACAGAGAATCAGTTTGAGTACAGATAAATCTGTCAAACCTCCCAGAACAATTCCACTATTCAGGATTTCGTCAATACCTCCTTTCATAACTCCATCCCAGCCTTCCAACTTTTTTGATTAAGTTTAGCACATTGTTTAGCACATTCCAACATATACATCTAGTACCAGAAATGCCATATGTACTTGAGTAATAGTACTTAAAACCCATTAGTTTCCTATGGAATGTTGCCATAGACTGTCTACATTATATGCAACCATAAATGTTTTTCATCTAAGAGTTCTGCTGCTCCCCATTCTCTCATTTTGCCATCTCGCCTGTCCAACCTTCTAGCACATATAAAGAGCGCTCCACAGATTTCTGGACCCATAATAAAACGTAGCACATAATAAAACATTACATAAATATCATTTGCTATTTGCATTGTTCAGACAATACTTTTGTAAAATTTTTCCATTTTTAAAAATGTTATATTATTTTGAATCCTTACAATTCATGGAAGTTTTGGATCAGGCAAGCTTGCTCTTCTCTTCTGGCTGTAGCTTTTCCTACTCAAAGATAGGCAAGCCATCAGTAGCATTTATTTTTTTTACAGCCTCAAGGCTGATTCTCTTCTGGTTTTGTTTATAAAGAAAACCAAAGGATCTGAAGAAACATTGTCCTTAAGATTATCATTAACGTTTTGCCTCAGTTTTAAGGTCTGACCTTACCAAGTGTGTAATCACTGTAAGACGCCCTCAGCTGCCACCTTTTTTTCATATGTAAAAACCCGATTTACCCAACTGAAGCTATCACACAATTAAAATCACATTCTACTGTGCTAGATCCACAGCAATAATTGCACTTGCACACAAAATATTTTGCTATTGGACCTCTTTAACTGTCAGATACCAAAACCTGGTAAGGGAAAGGAAACAGCATGGGTTCTGCCATACAGTGAAGCAACTACTGCTATTTGCATAACCCAGCACAGAAATACAGTAGCAAAATCAATAATCCTGCATGGTTATGGGATGGATGAGGAGCCAAGTAAGAGTTTATGGATTAGGATTAAAGAGAGGACAGGTAAAGGTGGCATTGTAGTGGATGTCTACTATAGGCCACCTGACCAGGAAGAACAAGCAGATGAGGCCCTGTGCAGACAGATAGGAACAGCCTGACTTTCACAGGCCCTGGTCCTCACGAAGGTGTATTTGGTTTGCGTTGCAAGGTTTTGGTAGTGGGGGGGGAGCTGGGGGGGCTGCAGGGG
This sequence comes from Phaethon lepturus, assembly GCF_000687285.1. Taxonomy (NCBI): domain Eukaryota; kingdom Metazoa; phylum Chordata; class Aves; order Phaethontiformes; family Phaethontidae; genus Phaethon; species Phaethon lepturus. The sequence continues at coordinate 34 of NW_010562051.1, read as the reverse complement.
GGACTTCTGTGAGAAGCTACTAGAAACTTCCCCT
>NW_010562050.1:1244-10038 GCF_000687285.1 Phaethon lepturus | reverse complement strand
GAGAGGCATCTCCCTCCGGCACAAACACGGGCCTTGTTTCCTCTTGCCGGGCTTCGCTCCCGTTTTACGGAAGGTGGCTAATTTCAGTGCTAAATTGAGTCTAATGATTATAGTGTAACGAAGGGCTGCTTTAAGTTAAATAATGACCCTTGCACTGTATTTATATGAATGAGGAATTAACCTTAAAAGGTTGCCCTTCTCAGAAAATGGATTGCACACTCGGTTCTCTCTATTGATTAGTTTAGGTATTTAAAGTGCTGCATTTTATCTCACCAGCTGCCCGGTAAATTCATCATGATGATACTTAAAGGAGCAAATTGACATTGTTTATTTTCCCAAACCTTTTTGGCATATTCCCTGGCTTCTTACTGCACCTTTGAGCTATATAGTATTGCATGAAGGAACAGTGATAACCCTTCTGCTTAAGTAAGTGTGACAGCATGACATCTCTGTTGAGCTGAAACACCAATGAAAGGGATGCTGCAGTGCAAGATGTACATTATGCCGCAGCTGATGGAGTGAGGTTAGCAGTCCTGAAGAGGTTTTCAAGAGGACTAGAGTCTTCCCATATTAAAAGAATAATGAGAGGGTTTGCCAGAATTTCTGTTCACTCCAAAAATTGGAGTTCATTTCTCCTTGGAGCTGCCAGATAACGGGAGCCATCCTAGCAATTGCAAAGTACTTCAAGACTGGGTAGTGTTAAAAGATTTTGAATGTGACGTGCAACTAAGCAAAAAGAGACAGGACACACACATGCATTTCTGTATTGGAGATTTCTGAGGAAGTAATAGGATGATGTAAAGTTTTTTAAGTTAAATATGTGTTTTTCCTACTAAAGTTTTTAAACCTTTTTAAATTTTCCTAAAGATGTCTTGGGGAATGGGGGGAATTTTGTGCCCTGATGCTATCAACAGCCGAAAATCACTCCTCTGCATGCCGCCGCAGGAAGCACCCCTAGCCATGCTTGGGCCCTCAGAGATGGGGTGTTTCCCCCCACTAGCGCCTGGGGCGTAGCCTCGGCACTACTTGCCCCAGGTTCTCATTTTTGGGGCTGGGTGAGAGCTGTGCCATGGCTCAGTGTCCCCCGCAGACTGACCCCACCGGTGCCTCCCATGGGGGGCCGGGGAGCATGGGTGGGGGTGCCCCGTGTCAGGGAGCAGGAGGTTTGCAGGCACCTGCCCTGGCCAAGCCACGGCAGCGGCCCCACACCCCACGCGGGACCGTGGTCCCGCCACCTCATCAGGCTGCCCGGCGCAACGCGTGGGGGGGGGGGGGGGGGGGGGGGGGGGGGAGCCTCTGCCGAGGTGGCTGTTTCCACAGCGGACAGTCTCTAGCCTGCTCCTTCGGTTACCCTCTCTGGTTTCTCAAGTTTACAGATCTGCTTTTGGTCTCTGCGTGAGCAATTGCCACCCCTTTCCTAACCCCACGTCCCGGATGGCAGTAGGAATATGCACGCCACTTAAATTCCCCAAACAAAATGGAAATGGAAAGTCTTCGGTTTAGTTGAAAAGAACAGTGAATTCTGCTCTCAATCTGTAATGCAATTAGCGTTATTTGACTTGGCAGCCTTCGGAGGGCCTGCGTGGGCTGCAGGCTGCGAGGGCCTGGAGTCAGCCTCCATCTAGGAAGCAGGACTCGGGAGGAACTCCCGGTAATTTTTACATCTGAAGTCTCTCGGTGGTTTTTCTCCCCCATCCCCTCTTCCCTCCACCCTCGGCGTGCTGCAGCCGGTCCTTCCTCCCAGCTGGGAAGGGGTGAAGTCGGCCGGCCCTCCAGCCCCTGCCCTCCCCTGCGCCCCCGCCAGCCCCGTGGGTGCCTGCGTCCCCCCGCCTGGCCAAAGGAAAATAATTCTGGGTCAGAACTCACTGAGCCATCTGTGTTTCTGAGGCTAAATTATTTCTTGCAAGGAAAATAGCATTAGGTCGGTGTATCTGGCCTGCTAATTGCTTTAACTGGCTGAAAAGATTTCAGTCTGTTCTTGAATTGTTTGTGCGAACTTAACAGAATAGTGTTACCTTCAGATCCTGCCCCGTCTGCAGCCAGAACGTACAAACAAGTCTTTTGGTAAGAAAAGCAGCACAAAGTTTCAAGCTATGCTAGCAGAGGTTATGAGAGGCAGGAAGTTATGGGCAAATTGATTTCACCACTGGGAAACTAGGGATTTTTTTTTTCCCCCCAAGTAATGACTGTAAAGCATGCTAATGCTATTCAACATTAGTGCATTAAAGTGTGGCCTTATTAATTCAAGACATAAAGGCAACAAAATAAGCTGTTAAATTTAAAATATAATACATATATAATGAGAAAAAATGTGTGAAAGCTTTATTCAAATGAAAATGCAGAATTGTTTGAGCCAGTGAAGTATCTTTTGTGCTGAGTTATGAGCATATGTAATAGATTTAATTATTAATTTCTCCATTGTTCTATGCACACAGACAGGGTTCAAGGCACAGTCATTCTCTGGCTTTCATGGATCTAATTTGTATAATTATTGCCTGAATAAAGAATTGCTTCAATTCCTAGCTCACTTTTTTCCTCTCCTAAGTACTACCTCACTGCTGCTTTCCAAAAGGAGAGCACCTGCCAGTTCTTCAGGAATCAGCTGATCACTTCCAGTGATGAGGCACGCTCCCGGTGACGTTCCTTTTCAAGCCTTTTTGTCTAAATGAATTATTGTGCATCCTTTTTAATTTTATTGAACAAATTACATTTGTCAAGGTCTAGCTTTGTAAATAAATAGCTAGAGACACATGGAGGCATATTGCTGCTGCTCAAGGTCTCCAGTTCTATTTATGGAAGCCATATGAATGTGAAACAAAAGAGAAACTTTTCTCTAAAAGCAATTATCTTCCTGCATTCCCATCAGTATAATTATATTGCAGGGAATTTTAAGAAGTCATGCAAGTAGAATTGAATACTTAAAATCATGGCTGAATCGTTATGCAAAAGCTGAGCAGACCGTCTTGCCTCATGCTAACAAAACATGCCGTGGCTGGCTGTTCTCTTATGCCTGTACACCTGAAATGTATGCGTGTATTCGTCATAAAATAAGAACCTGAGATCCATGCTATACATGTGAAAAGTATTTGTGGGAATAACTACTGAATTAATCTCTGTTTTGAAGTGCTAATATTAATGGGCTGAAATATTTTATCACTCAGGCATTTAAAAAGTCATGGCCCTGCTCTGTGAGTATCTTTAATCATGACTATTTTCTTTGACTTTGGAGACACATTGTGCTATTGAAACAGGGCATTATCTTTGTTAATGGAAAGGTCTTCCCAGACAGTAAAAGGAATAAGGCCCAAGAACACATGGCAAGGTTCAGACTGTGTTGGTAGAGGAGTCTGATAAAAATCATTACGTTGACCATGCTTAGAGAAAAAACATTACGACATTTTTAGGAAGCTGCCATACCGGCATGATTCATAAAAAGTCACATCATTCTGGAGGGTGAGTAGAGAAAGTCTTCCAGGAGAGTAAAATTTTTTTTGTCCATTGTCCCGTCAAATTTTGAAGGCTTTTCTTGAAAATATGGTTGTCTTTTCCCTTTAATTCATTGGGAAGATGCTGACAGACCACCAAAATAAAAATTATGGGGATATTCTATGGGTGCTTTTACAATCTTATCAGTGCAGAAAGCTCAGCAAAAGCAGCTGCAGGGGTACTTCTTGAGAAGAAGCAAGACCAGGCCTGGCTGGTCATTTTGCATCTTCCAAAGCAAAGGAAATGGATGTCCTGCAGCAGGGATCTGCTACACCACAGTTAATCTCTCAGCTACCGCCTTCCTTTGCAAGGAGGTTCTATGGAAAGGTGAGAATATGATAGTGCAATTAAAAACCATTGAACAGTCCTTGTATGAGGGAGTGAAATAAAAGCAGCATGGGATAAGTATATGACATTTCCAGATTTGAATTTGTAACCTATATGTTTAAGTGTGTATTTGCATTTAATACCAGAAGCAGACAGATGTATTTCTTTCTAGCTAGATTTTTCCTCTTCCCTCCCTCCACTCCTGTTGTATCCAGGGTTGCTGTCTTTTTCCTTTTCTCTGCTGCCCTTTTTTCCCTTTTCCAGCCTTTCTCATGTCAAACAGGACCATGTAAATTAAACATTTAAAACCCAGCTATGAAGAAATGAGGTATTTAGCCTGACCTTGGCAAACAGCTCTAGCAAGTCAAGGAAATGTTCATAACTCCCTGTGCCATGGCAGACGGCTGCGCAAAGCTGCGCACAGAGGTGCCCGTCCCACACGGGACCGACTCCGGGCTGCACACCTACAGCAGCTCCAGCCCCATGTTTTCTTTTCTGTGAAAGCCATTTTGAATGCCATGTGTTTGCATTTATTTCCTTTCCGGCTCTGTACATGACTCATCCGCAGCAGGACAGAGGCGCCAGGGCAGAGCTGGGCCGCCCGGGAGCTCCCGTCCTCGCTTCCCAAGCCTGTTTCAGGCAGCTTTCTGGAAGGCTGAGATGAGGAGCCTGGGCTTCTATAATAATTCACCGGGCTGCAGGAATTAACCTGCCGTGCTTGTGGTAGCTGGGCGAAGTGTTTCTTTGCAGGGCAGGCACGTGAGGGCTATCCTCTTCCCGTGCCTTAGTACAAGAGACTGAGATGCTTCTCCCTCTGTAAAGTGATAGATGCAGCTTTTATTCACTCTGGCTTTGAACCTTGCTCTTCCCTATAGGTTCCCCACAAAGCATACTGCCACAGGTCTGCTGCTCCTAGGTTTTAGTTGAATCCAAACCTAACCTTTTCTTCTTTTTCCAGAACTCCCATTGGCGCCAGAGTTTTCTTGCGTTCAGCCATGGGCAGGGTTACAGTAAATGGTTTCCTCTTGCTTCCTTCTGGGATCCTGTGCCAGGGCAGGAGGTATGTTTCCATCTGAGGATCATCTTTGGGAAAGACTCTTATTTCAGAGGGGGCTATGCCTGAACAATAATGGTATTTTAACCGACTTTTGTTTTTTAGTAAATTCTCCTTCCCCCCTTCAATAATCTGCAAATCTGTTACCAATCAGAATATGATACGTATCCTCAGCCAGTTTCAATGGGGCTTATTGCTATTACATCTGGCAGTGTGTCCAGTGTGGGAGAAAAACAACCTCAACCAGAATTAGCTGCACTGAAATCAGCTGAATTTTGGATGTGTTCAACCTTTTTGGCCAGACTCATTCCGGTTCATGAGAAGTAATTATCTCTTGAGCATCACATTAATATTAAAGATCCATAGGCATTAGCGTTTAGGCAATATACCTTCTTCCCAGCTCCAAAAAAAAAAAGCTGTGGGATAATTGATCTGAACATGCTCCAAATGTGCATATGTCTTTATTTATGAATTCCAATGTGGATCATTTGGGAGGATAAGGTGGAACAAGGAAAAGCAGGCAAAAATGTTGAGACCTCTCGTCTCCCTGGCCATTTCTGTTAGGAATAGTTATAATCTGCTGAAAATGAGTTGTGAAAGCTAACTGCATGTTAATAGCATATGTTACAAACACTAAATCCCTTCAACTGGTATTTCTGATTTACACCTTTCCCTATTTCTTAGATCAGAGAATCCGTGGTAGTTGGAGCTTGCAGCTGCCTGCGGCTGGGCTGGTCACTGGAGAGCCAGGTTTGGGCACTGATGGCTCTGCTCCCTAAGGTCAGTGTGAAATCACACCCCAGCTTCTGCCTGCTGAAGGAAAAATTGCCCTTGGAGCACCCAAAATGCTGTCTCCTGCAGAGTGTCCATCAGCTGGCATGCATCGGCTGTAGGGATGCTGGAGTGACCTTGTCCCAGACGTGGAGGTGATGATGGCTGCGGTGCGTCCCACAACATGGTGGCTGTATGTGGAGGGAACAGCAGTCTCAGGTGTTCGGGTGCCGCTCGCAGCCGAAGTGTGGCAGGACCCCATGAAGACGGCAGCACTGCTGGCTCAGAGCCACCGGGCACCCCCACACTGACACCCCCCATACGTTCCACCGTGGCTGTGATACTTGCATCTATGCTCAGCTATGCTTATGGGTACGTAGCTGGTATTGCATGGCGCATCCTTCCACCAGCAGAAAATTCGATTACCCCACACCAGCCAGCAATGTCATTACATTAAATAGAAGGGGAACGTTTTCCTTACTGATTTTTTTATTGTGTTCAGCTTCACTCAGTAGGGGAAAACAAGTCTGTAAAAGTGCCGCTAGCTTGTTTCAACTTCTGCACGTGCACCCACCTCATTTTCACACCCTGGCGAGGGGTGTCAGACACAGCCTGGCCACCCGAACGGTGGTGGACCGGCCCAATTTCCTGCAGAGTGCAGTGAAGGCCGTAGATATCAACTTCAAAGGTAAACAATTACCTTTTATTATCACACATGGCTTTAGCTCTACCAGTTTCAAATAGCACATAATCACAAGTCTGTGATAACATTTACTCCTGATGAGAGAAAATTTACCAAGTACTAAATTGCTGCTGAGATGACGGAAACATGAGCCAGGCAGGAATTAACTCTGATGATGAGTCAGCAGACGCTAATGTCTTGCACCATGCTGGAGACATCTGCCGAGCCGTCCACTGTTGAATCATCTTAAATATTTCTGTGTTATTACCCCTCCAGGAACAAGCATCGGAGAACTTTTGTGTCTCTCTGTTATATATGCATAAGCTATTTTAAAATAAATATATGCAGGCATATAACAAGTGTATGCTTTTAGGTATGTAGGTAATTTTCAGCTACGTGAAGGATGAACAACCAGCAACTATTTAAAGTAAAACATGCATGGAAATGCTAATAGCAATTACCTACATTTGGTGCTGGGAAAGTGATAGCTTTGCTCAGTCGTGGCTCTGATGAGCCTGGGAGGGTGACCTTGCGTCCATGCCATATGCCTTGAACCTTCATGTAGACCAGCCTGGCCAAACTCTTGGAGTAAGAGCTAGAAGTTTACTAAAGGCTCCCCATGTTTTGAAAAGTAATCCCTCAAGAACAGCTGCAGGGTGCTGTGTTCAAGTGTATCATCACTTCGGCTTTTCCCATTTTTTTTTCCATATGCCCAGAATGTCAATATGTAGCTAGATAAATGTAGTAACTAGGCGCAATCAAGAGCATCAGATGAATTCAGTGGAGAGGGGCAAATTACTTCTTAAATGAGATCCTTTTTCACTGAGACCCTGCAACTGTGCCATCATACATTGTCCTCCTTCTGCAGCGGATCTTCAGCAGGTGCTGACGGTGGCATATAACTGGGCGTGCCGAGAGCCTTTACTCTGGACAACGTGACCATTGTACAAATGAAGAGGCTGAGCTTTTATTTAGTAAAAGTCTTTGTTGCATTCAGCTTAACTGAGTGCAGCAAAACAACTCAGGTTGTTTTAAAATACATTGTCTGTTCTGACCTTAATTAAACTTTTGCATACATAATTAACCAATTGTATGCACACGAGAACTGCAGTAATTCAGTGGACATCATGCAAAGCTGCGTTTTTTGAAACTCTGACTCTCTGAGGTCTGGAGGTCAAAAGTTAATTCTAGTGAGATATGTGAGAGTTGTCCATGTTTGCCAAAAAAAAAATTGTTGTTTCAGGCATTCTGCAGTCTGAGTGTCACTGCTTCAACTCATGTTTTTAAGGTTTCCCCACCCCCTGAATTTTCAGATTCAACTTTAAAAAACCACCACCCAACCCACCCAGTGTTTTGGAAAGCAGGGTGAGAGCAGGCTTGGCTGTTGCAGACGGGACATGGGAAGCACAAGCTGACAGTGGAGCTGGTGCCCTGTGGAGTGACCAGACACCCTCATGGTGCCCATGCTCCCTCTCCTTCTGTTCTCCTCCTTGCTGCTGGGGATCCCAGGCTTAGTCTCTGCTCAAGGCAAGCCCATGGCTGCCTGCCAGCTGTTGGAGGTGCTCTGAGGCCATGTCCCACTCTTCCTGGGGCCTGGGGTGGACGCAGGTGCCTGCTGGTCCTCACTCATGGGCCTGAGGACCTTAGGGCTTCTGAACAGGTTCGATGCTAGATGCTTAAAATAGCTCAAAGGAAATGACATGAACATCCCCTGCACATTGGGTTTTGCACTCAAACACTGCTGTTTCAAAAAATTAGCTCTAGCAACTCATCTTGAGGTGCCCTAAAATAACAACTTAGTATTTAATGAACATTAAGGGGGAATTAAATTAATCTAAACAGTAGCTTCGTTTCAGACTTCGCAGCAGTGGCTGCACAAAAGTAAGGCAGTGTTTTTAGACCAAATAAGAAATCCATCCTTTGAGGATTGGTTTACAGTCCTCCAGAATTTTCCACAAGGTTAATAACCATGAGAAATGTCCTGGCGGGAACGATCACGTTCCTGCTACTGCCCAGTCATTAGAGTGGTGTGTCAGGAGGTTTTGAGTAAGTCGCAGTATTTTTCTTCTACTGTGGAAGACGATGCATCTCCATGTTTATTTGAAAAGCTTTCTCCCATTTGCCTTTGCATGCTGAACTTCTTGGGCACAGTGCATTAACTCTTCTTGAAGTACAAAATGGAGAATACAAGTGCCAGAACATTTTTGTCAATGGTTTCCAAAAACTATGGAATTTCCTGCCCAGCTACATCAGATCAGCCAACAACTTTGTAATTGCTAAAAACAGCCTGTTGATTTTCCTCCCAAGTGTTTCATCTGGCCTGGCTGAGCTTTCTCTTTTCCACTGTCTTGAGATGTTTCTCTCATTGTACACTGTGCTGTATTTTTATAGTCAACATATCCTATAGCAAACAATTTCAGGCTGACGGCGGAAGGGAGATTGGGTTCAGGTTAGAGATTTGAGCCCGGGACTGG
>NW_010562050.1:835-1213 GCF_000687285.1 Phaethon lepturus | reverse complement strand
GACGGGGAGCCAGGAAGGCCTCAGTTCCTGGATCAGATCTGCCACTAAATCAGGAATCCACATAAAGCAAAGCCACATGATGAGCAATTGTACGATGATTTGGTTCTGTGTGCAGAGGAGGAAGTGAGTGTTTGAATGCAGTTCTCCCCTTGGCGTGCCCGCTGCAACCGAAGCCGCGGCCTGCACCCGAAGCCGCGGCTACAGGTGGGCCGTGAGCCGGGGGTAGGGAGCAGGTTCCCTCCAAGGGGAGGCCGAGATTCGGGAGGCTGCTGTCTAACTGGGGACCAGGAGTTCTCACCAGAGCAAGCACTTGGACTGACATCTCAGTGGTAAATGCAAATAAATTAGTTAAGTACGCCTGTATGAAACTTTCCTGCT
>NW_010562050.1:0-804 GCF_000687285.1 Phaethon lepturus | reverse complement strand
TGCTGAAAAATTCATTCTATAAAAACATTTATACTGTATTCTTTATTGTCAGCTAATCCTGCCCAAACTCATTAAATGGCAGTGTGTGGGTTACTCGCTGTCAGTGAAATTATCAAAGGCATTTTTCAGCTGGTGCACCGGGAAAGCATGTGCTTCAATGCCAACTAAAACAATAACGAGGAAATGTTATGATCAGACTTGACCAAATGACCTTTCCCATTTTAGATTAGTTCTTAATTTCAGCGCAAGGGTCATCCTGTGAGAATACTTACAATAAGTCACTGCTCACCTCTCACATGAAAAAGAAGTGACTTATTAGAAATCTCACTGTACTCATTGCAGTTAATGAGATGTGGAAAGCTTTGTAATTTGATTTGCTGGACCATATGCTGTAAAGGGATACTGCTGATTTCATTCCTCCACATTTAATTTAAAGCAGTATGCAATGGCTTCTTCGTATGGCTACTTATATAATAAAAATTAACTTCAAGTATAAAAAAAATACACCATTGTGGGGTTTATTACTCTATGTGGTTGAGTTTCAAGTGTTTTTCATTGAAACATCTGTAAGTAATGTGTAGGTCTAATTTTAAATCCTGGCAAATATTTTCCATTTAACATTTGGTTTTACTGACAGGCTTGGAGCGGTGGTTTTCAGAGCTTGTCAGTAACAGATATGTATTTTCAAAGATAAACATTTTTTTAATTGAAGATAACTGTAATTCAATACCTGCTTTTCCTATCCCTCTTGTATTTTAGCGGTTGCAGCAATGCAGACACTCGTCCCCGCTCCCTGCAGGCCCT
>NW_010562049.1:2134-7508 GCF_000687285.1 Phaethon lepturus | reverse complement strand
GGCCCAGCGCTCTGCTGCGGGTGGGGACTTCCCAAGGGCAGCCAAACTCCGCCGAGAGGGAAGCTGAGGCAGGGTCCCCATCCCCGTGGCTTTCTGTCTCGGGATGAAATTCAGCAGGGCTTTTCAGTTGCTTTTTCAACATCCCCTACGCGGCCTTGAGATTAAGCCAGGAACCAAGTGTGGTTTTTTTGTACTTTAGAGACTCCATGGTCCCGATCCTCCAAAAGTAACCACTGTCTTCAGTGAACTAGAGCAAACGTTATTCTCAAGCACATGCATCTCTATAATTTTCCTTTTTAAGATACGGTATAAACTACAATATAAATGAACATATGTTTTGAAAAAGCCTGCCTGAAAACAGTGAGTAGTTGGCATGCATATATTCCTATGTGCCTTACTAAATTCTCTCCAAATGCAGAGCAAATGGTAGTTCTTTAAGTCAAACACTGAAAAGTGCAGGGTAGGGGTTTTGATGGGGTGGATTTAAAAAACCAGTATCATTTTGGCAGACGCAATTAAGTCTCACCTCATCGTGCATGATGCTTTCCATTTACCTGCCTTTCTTGACTGGTGCCCCATATGGGGTAAGTTGCTCTTTGGCAGGAGCGTCTTCCTCCGGAGCTGCGCCTCTCGGCTTGTGTCATTTCCCCATCAGCTGGTGTCATTGTGTCTCCTCCGCACGCCACTGGATCCGCGGCTGTGAGGGAAGTCCCAGAGGTCACCCATTAGCCTCCCGGAGCCCTTTCTGAGAGACGCTGGTGAGATACCTGCGCTACTGCAGGTCCCCAGATGGTACTCGGCATGCCTGAGAGAAAATCCAAGTAGCCAGCCCAGCTTTGCTTGAATGGGAGGCAGCAAATGTGGGAAAGACTTAAAGACCAGCTGGAGACTTTTTTCTTAAAAAGAAAAAAAAAAGAAACGTGGTTGTTGGTCCTAGAAATATCCGGGGATTACATTGGTCACTGCACACCTCTAAATGGCTCCTGGCTGCTGCAGCTCATGCCCGTCGCTCATGGATGCCTCTGCACGACTCCTGAGCGCCTGCGACTAGCGGTCTCTGCGGTCAGGAAGGGGTGAGGTACGCGTCTGCAAGGGCAGGTCTTGCCGTTGGGCACCTCCGCCCAAGCTGCCCTGGTGCTGCTACGGGCAGTCTTCACCCCCCTGAGCCTGATCAAGGGGGAGCAACCCTTGAAACCTTTCCTTTGGTCACCTCTTGGGGTCCTTCATGAGAGCCCGCCTTGCTGGAGCACCTCTCTTCTGGGCAGTTATCGTTGCGCCCAGTAACCTGGGCGTGCGCTACCTGGCGTACGTGGACTGCTGATCGAGTGGGAGCAGAAAACGGTGGTCCAGGAAAGGCGAACCATTTTGACAGAACAAGCCTTTCGTGATTAAATCAGGCATTTGATCCTCCATGAAGTATAAAGGCTTATTTTCTGGTTGCTGGCTGCTTTGCCATAAGAGAAAAACAAACAAACAAAAAACGAGCTCATTATTTTCTGATGTGCTTTCAGTGATAAACCATAGATGGCTTTCAAAGGGGAAAAAAACACAGGCAGTGATGCAGTGCTTATTCCAGTGAGGTCTCCTAATTTTTTTGCTCTGTTGGCTTTTTTTTGTGTTGGGTCCCAAAGTATTGGTTATAATCCTTGCTGCCTGAGGAGTGCAACAAAGAGAGAGAATAGAGGACTATGAGAATACAGGGGGGAAAAAGAAAAAGAGAAATTATCTTATGTCCTTTTCAGGCTGCGCGGTTGTTATCTGTTCATAGGCACAGAAAAATGTGAGCATGTTACCTTTCTTGCACTGTAGTAAGATCTAGAAAGGCAATAAGCCGGGTCTGAGTAAAGGACAAGGTTCCCGAAGTGGAATGTGGTGAAGAAAGGATGACTATGAGTGACACTTAAAAGAGGATTCTCTGGCCTCATGAAGTTTCTCTCATGAAGTAGTATATAACAGCATATAAACACAAATACAGTTTCATTAATCAATATCAAACATATAACATACAAATAGACATCAGAAAGTAAAAATCAGTTTGTCCCATTTTATTAACTTACACCTATGTTTTCAGTGTTGCATACTAGGTGTTAAATTTGAGCCTTATTAAAATAAATTGGATGTTGACACAGGCTTCAGCTGAGACAAGATTTCACCTTCTGCATACAACACAATTAGTTTGTGGATCTTTTTGTCCTGAATACATGTAATTATTTTTGAGGATATTTATATTTTTAATTTCCAAACTCTCCTGTGGCTCTCAGTTCCATGTTTAATTACGCATTATGTGGAAGAAAAGTTCTACTAATTAAACTCTTTTTATTTTAAACCTTCTGTTGGACTATTTGTCCAGTGACCCCTAGTTCTTATGATGGGAGAAATAGTGAACAATTTTGTTCCCCAGTTATTATTTTTTTATGCCCTTCACCTTGGCTTTTTCACATCAGAAGACTGTGTTAGATTTGAATGTATAAATATAGTTTATCTGGTTACTAGAGGCATCCAACAACAGCGGCGTGACTGACTACAAACACCGATAGATCAACCACGATCATGCAAAAATGCAACAAAGGATAAAATTACTTGAACGTGTGCACCACGATCCTTTTTTAAATTTAAAACATACTATAAAGTGAGCGTAAGTTGGGGTTTGGCTTGGGACTCCTTGGTGCACTATTTGTGTAATATGTACGTATACACACAATATTGCCACTTTTTGAGTATGTGAATGACAAAGAAAAACCTAAACAGCCAAGACGTGTAGCAAAAGTGTGAATCGCATATTCTACCTGGGACAGTGGGATCACAATTTTTATCCTTCCCATTCCACAACAGCTTTCAGATGGACTTTCTGTGACTTTTACCAATTGCTGGGAGAACCATTTCACTGGGTTTATCGCTCTCAAAGCGTTGCATGTAGCTCCCCTGTGTGCCTGGGATCAGGCTCACCCTCCCAGAGATGTGTTGCCATGACAAACCAGGGATGTCTGAGGGGATCTGACCGGCGGGATCACTGCTGTGGGACACTTGAGAGGAGTATCCTCTCGTGGCGTAGATCCGACACGACGGCATCCTGCGCCTGCGCTCTGCAAGGCCAGGGCAATCCCTCCAAAAGCAACTTTTGAGCACTTGGGGAGTAACCACGCGCTTAACACCCGTTTCTCTGCCAGGCACGCCGGGTTAGCACAGTCAAAGATGTATGGAGCAGCAACCACGGCAACGCCGAAGTGTCCTCTTTCCCAAAATGATATTCTGATTTGCTTGTGCTTTCTCTTCTTAAAGGACAGGAACGCTTAGCCTATTTCTTGCACCTTCCCGCGGTGTCATCCAGAAGATGAAACTACTGCGTGAGCAGAGCCGCGTGCAGGGTGGGAGAGAGCCGCTCCGAAGCCCCGTGGGGGCACAGCTCCTCGGCGGGATGCTTCGCAGGGGAGCGAAGGAACCGGCGCTGCCGTGGTGAGCTTGGAGGGTGCCGGTCGCTGTCGCTCCTGCCATCCACCAGCTCACCGCCCCGGAGCATCCACCGAGCTGCTAAGCACCCGGAGACACTGCGAAGAAAAACGACCTGCTTAGTTTCATTTGTTGTTTAGCACGGGAAAGCTCTGCCTGTGGGATATTGCCACCGATAAAATGCTTTTGTCAGAATACCTGAGTGTACGTTTCCTGAAATAAGCTGTTAATTTATTCTTTTCAGACAAATTTATTTTACTTGCCTTTGGTTTATGTTTCATGAATTGCAAAAGGAAATGAGATTTAAACCATTTATTTTATTGCAAGTTACCATTGCAATAATAGTAACTGTAAATGTCAGGAGAAATAGTTGGAGCTGAGGAGGAACCTTAGTCTTGAACTCCTTCTGAACTGCGTCTTGGCAGAGACGTACGGCGGCACAGACATGCCGCTAACGGCTCTGCTGCGGTCCCAGACGTGTTGCACACTTGCCACCGGGAGAACCAGGTGGCTTTTTTGGATTTTGGAAAGCCCTTTGCATGATTTACTCTCTGCCAGCTATGGCTATATGCAGGCTTTCATCTGCGGTTTCTTGGTTCACCCGCTCCTGCAGGTGAGTTTTTCCTGAGTTTACCCCCCGCAGCATCCTACCAGCTCGAGCGTCTCTCCAGGGTGCCGGTACGAACGGGCAGTGAGCAGTGGGCACACACATAAATAAAACAGACCAGCGGCCATTAAACATCCATCCGATCCCCCTCATTAAGCCTGTTTGTTCTGTTTGCCTTAGAGAAGATAAAGGTGATGAAATGCAGCTCCTCTCCGATACCAAGAGAAACGACCAGCATTCACGACCCTCCCTCCGTGTTCCCCAGCCGCGGCGCGTTACGGCCAGCCCTTGAGCCCACGTCAGCGCGTGGCTCGTCCCTTCAGGAGGGAGTCGCTCGCGGGACAGACCCTCGCCCAGGCACGGCCAGCACGTACCCCTGGGTGCTACCTTCGCTCTCTGAGCTGTCGAAAGGGGAGAAGATGCTCTGATGATAGCGACGACGAAGCCTGAACAGTGTCTCCTCTGGAAGGAAATGCAGACCTGGGGTCACGCTCGCCCCAGGCCAGGCCATGGCTCTGCTCTGCAGCAGCATCTCTGGAGGCCAGGAGGTCCCCCCTGCCCAGGACAGCCCGCGTGGGACCTGTGAAGGCGCTGGCTGCTGCGTGAATTTTAGCTGGCACGGTTTTACCATCATGCGTCTATATCAATGTGATAACTGAAGAGCTTTGCTTCGTCCGGCATAATTCCCAAGACAAAATATTTGTTCTTTGGTAACAGGACGTGTTTGGACTTAGTTTATGTTGCTAGGGAATAGATTTAAGGTATATTGAAAAAGCTGCTTTATTCAATAGCAGACACTACAGGAAGAGATATAGCAAAATAATTACCGTAGTATAGTTATATGGTAATTATGTTGGTATAATTGATGAACCTTTCCCGTGCAGAAGAACCCTTACTGCTAATAGCAAAAAGAAATTGTAGTTTTCTCGTCTTCAGAAAATGGTTTATTGCCCAGTCAAAATACATAGGCAACCAGTTTGATAGAGGAATTTAGGCCAGAGGGGGAAAGATCTCCACAGGATAACTGATCTATCCAGAGCCCCATGTGAAGGGCAGAGTAAATTCTGGGATATAATTAAGCTTTAGCTCAAAAATCTAAACTTAAATTGCTTTCCCTGCCCTGTTGTACCCCTCCGTACGTTTCGCTGACAACATCATAACAGCAGCGATGCTCATTTCCATCGGGTACCACGTCCATTCACTGCAGAGACAAACTTTTGCCTCCGCAGGGTTGCCCGCT
Source organism: Phaethon lepturus (assembly GCF_000687285.1). NCBI lineage: Eukaryota > Metazoa > Chordata > Aves > Phaethontiformes > Phaethontidae > Phaethon > Phaethon lepturus. The sequence goes on along the minus strand of NW_010562049.1, from coordinate 2,214 downwards.
TTCTAAAACTCCTGTTTTTCTCTGCCCATTGTCAAGCGAGGGCCGGTCCATACGGCGTGTGTAGAGCGACGCGGGAGCGT
>NW_010562049.1:1524-2089 GCF_000687285.1 Phaethon lepturus | reverse complement strand
GGCTACCTGCTCACGGCGCGGGGGTGCCGGGGGGGAGCGGCGGCGGGCGCAAGCCAGAGGCACCTTTCAGCCGAGTTTTGAAGGAGTGACAGACACGTTTAAGTTTGGTTGCCCCTCCCGTACCCCTGGGTAGCCACACCACTGCTGTTTATCTACCTCATGCCCACGTTAACGTTTCAGAGATTTGCTGTTGTTGGAGAAAGACAAGGGCTCCGGGGCGTGAGATCGCGTCCTCAGAGCCCTCCGGAGCACATCCCTCCTCCGACCCGACGGGGAGGCAGCAAGCCCAGGGTGCGGCTTCAGGACGAAGGGCCTGAAGTGCCCACGGACAGCTCAAGCCTTAGATGGTAAAAAAAAGAAATAAAAATCCTCCCAAGGAAGGAAGGATCTCAGGTGCTGGACGACGAAGCATTTTTGTCCATTTTTAAGGCTTTCAACAGGACCAACAGGGGCAGTTTGGGGTTTAAATCTATGTTTCTAACAGGCGCTTCACATGCAATGGAGATACCTCCACGGTTCCTCACCCACGAGAAAGAGCATCTCCAGGCGGGGGACGGGAAACGGC
>NW_010562049.1:0-1493 GCF_000687285.1 Phaethon lepturus | reverse complement strand
CCGGCGGCCCACCGTATCTCCGTCTCACACTCCGCTTACAGTCCCAGTCTCTGCTGCACTTCGCAGGGACACGCTGGCCCGGGGCCTCCCCCCCGATGTCCCCTGCGCCAGCACGTCCCTGCGCCGCCGGGCCGGGGCAGCAGGACACGGTGCCGTCGCAGCAGCAGCTGCCTCATGCTGGTAGGGCCACGAAGGACATAGCTTGTCTGCCGTTCTGGAAGCCGTTCTGGAACACCAGCCAGAATTCAAATTACGTTACCCTGCTGCTTTAAACTTGATTTATTTCAAATGACTCAGGCATCCTTGAAGATCGCCTCCTAATAAATAAAAGCACAATTCTGTTAATACGGCTTCAAGTCAGATTAGAGAATCATAGAGTCATTTAGTTTGGAAAAGACTTTTAAGTTCATCAACCATTAACCCAACAGTGCCGAGACCACCGCTAAACCATGTCCCTTAGCGCTATACCCACACGTCTTTTAAGTGCCTCCAGGGACGGTGACTCGACCACCTCCCCAGGCATCCTCTTCCAATGCTTGACAACCCTTCTGGTGAAGAAATTTTTCCTAATATCCAATCTAAACCTCCCCTGGTGCAACTTGAGGCCATATCCTACTGTTTTGTCACTTGTTGCTCGGGATTGCATGGAAGCCCAAGGGCATCATCTGTCTTTTCATTACCTACCTGTTGTAGATTTTTGTACCCAAACCCCACAATTTTGTAATTCCTACCTGTGATAGCTAAAAGCCAACATCAAATCAGATCAGATTCTGCTAATATTTAAATGCAAAGTAAAGGGAAAATAAAAATACTGAGTCTCAAGATACAAAGAATCCAAAGGAAGAAGCCCCTCTTATCAACAAATTTGTCTTTAAAGCCATACTAACTGGGAGGATTAAAATCTTATTTTCTTCCGTATGTTTGAAGGACCAATTACGCTGATGAATGTGTCCTTATCTCAGTTTGTACCAAAATTCATTGTGGTTACTGGCGACTCGATGAAGCCAGCGAACCTGAGCTATTGACTACGCTGAGCAGAAAATCACACGTAACGAGATGCTGTATTTCCTGCAAGTCTGCTGACCTCCCGTAGGTTGCACCGGTTAAAACCCACCTCTTTTCCTCAAAGATTTACACCCTGGTCCCAGTGCAGACAGGATGGATGCTGCTTACCTGGGGACAGGAGCAACTTCAGGGTCTTGGAGCAGGGCGTCGTGCTCAGACGGTCCCTCTGGGGCAGGAGTCCCGTGCCAGCTCTGTGCGTCTGGCACGGCTGGAAGGAAAAACGGGCGCTGTCAGCGCGAGCCAGCGTCACCACCCGAGGCCCGAGCGATGCAGCAGCCCTCGTGCCTTGTTTCTGGTGCTGCTCCTGAGCTGAAGGAGCCACCTCCAGGAAACCAAAGGAGAGTAGTGCAGGTCACATCATCTGATGGTGATTTTGTGGCGTTAAAGTCATATTCCGGTGATTCAAAGAAATCCAAACTTAAGAAATG
>NW_010562048.1:0-1453 GCF_000687285.1 Phaethon lepturus | reverse complement strand
CTGAGCCCCCGCCGCCCAGCCCGGCCACGCGAAGCCGGTACAGATGGTGTGGCCGGCCTTGCACCCGCTGTTTGCCTGCGAGGTGATAAAACCGCAGTGTAGACACTGCTGCATCTCCTCAAGTCACTTGCTTTGCCATACTGGCTTCTCTTCAACTTAGGCTTGACACAACAATTTATTAAAGCCACCCATGGCGCGTCCCCGTGAGTCACGTCACTGGTGGGACGCACCTGCTGCCGCCGATGCTTCTCCCACCTCACGTGCGTGCCACAGGAAACCATAATTTAACTGGGTGAACTCGGACATGCCACGGGTGAAGCTCCAGAATAGTCCCAAGTTGTATAAAACACTAAAATTAAGCATCTTGAGCACCACACGTGCCCTTCAGAAGGGCGTGGGTGACTGCTAAGGCTCCTCTGACGCCGGCATTTGATGCTCTGACGCTCCTCCCTGCCCAAGTGTTTTTTCTACGCTGTTATATTATCTAGCTTGCTGACCAACGTGATGTATGTAAACTTCTAGATGTATCCTTTTACTTACCCGTGGCATTGCTTTATTTCATTCTGCCTGCGACTAACGGGGTGTAATTTTGTTAAGGAGAGGACAGTTCCGAAAACAGCTCCAGCGGTACCTCGGAAGAGGAGTCAGGTGAGCATCGCCTTGCGAGTTATGTGTTTTCTCCCTTTTGAAAGTGTACGTTCGGTTTAAACCAGCTGCTTTTCATGGGAATAGTCTCGGGGTTATTGTATAAGACTGTTAATTCAGTGTTGAAAAGCAGAATGACATTCTTGTGAGCGAATGAGTTCCTAGCCGCTGCGTTCGGAGCAGAGCAATAATAGAGGAGCAGCAGCTAATGTTGCTTTAGCCTCGTAGACACAATACACGCAGATGTTTTTACACCACAGTAGTTGTCCAAACACCAAGAGGCTATAAATCTACTTAAAAGTTGGCAGCAAAAGTGGCAAAACAGGATGGACAGGAAAAGAATTAAAGGAAGCGTTTGCCGTCGAAAAGCCCGCGGGTTTGCGCTTACACGGGTTACGCCACCAGCAGTTTATTCTGGTTTCACGCAAGACTGATGGTCTTTAGTTAAATAATTACAAAGCTTTCTCTCGTCAGATGCGGAGGAGTCGGATGGAAGAGGGTCGGGTGAGCGTGCTTTTACTCCCTCGGCAAGGGAGCCGACGCGGGTGAGGGACGCGCGAGGGTGGCGACGCGCGACGGCCGTGAGGGATGCTGCAGCTCGGGGACCGAAACGGCGTGGCTGCGGGAAGGCAGCCGACGCGCTGGCCGCGTCTTTGCCTGATGTCTCCCAGGCTGTTCGCTGCAGCGATAAGGTTTTCTGGCCCCTGGAGTCTGCACGCCCAGCAGGGGGGTGTTGTCCCGGGGTGACTTTGGGGGTGCTGGGGGGACGGGGAGCAGGAGCGAGCGGCACGGTGCCCGCGCGCCGCGG
>NW_010562047.1:4974-9596 GCF_000687285.1 Phaethon lepturus | reverse complement strand
GCCGGCCCCTGGGCCAGGCAGCGATAGCTCTCGCTGTGCCCCGCGGGGTCCCACACACCTGATGGTCAGCGGGAATCACTGCAGGGTCACCAACATGCAGGTGCCCATGGCCACCAAGTGCTGCTTAGGGCTGGGCGGACCAGGGCACTGCCAGGTCCAGGCTGAGCCACCTTCTTGCAGCCTGGACATGTCAGCACGGGCGAGGGGATCCCACTGCCCAACCTGGGGAGATGAGTGGAGAGCTCGGGGACCCATCCCTTGTCCCTCCTGTTTCTGTGCAATCCAACGGTGCTGCTAAAGCAACACCCAGGCAAAGCCAGGCCAAGACCTTCAGCGATGCCCTTCTCCATTCACTGGCCGCTCACTCCCGCCGGGTGTTTGCCGTGCGGCACGGCGAGAGGCTGTGTCCCTGCGGTGGTGGGGGCTCTGGCAGGGCTGTCAGATGCCCCCATGCACAGGTGGGTTGTTTCCTTACCCTGAAGCAGGGACCCAAGTCTTGCCCGCAGCCCCTGGACGTGGGTCTGTGCCAGTGCGCCTGCCCCACGCTGCATGTAGGAGAGGCTGAGCTCAGCCAGGAATGCTGACTTGGATGGGATTCCTGGGGCAGGAGCTGCCGGGCTCTATAATCTGCGATGAATGCACTTGCTCCCACATGCCTACGTATAACTGGAGACATGCATACCTTCGCCTACACGTGTTCATGCACCCACCGCTGGGCATGTGCAGCCTCTGGGTTAATGCCCACCAAAGCCTTCCTCCAACTGGCTGCAGGATGCTGCCCAGAAATGGGCTGCTGGTGCAGCTGGGTGCAGACCCAGGCACAAAATCCCTGTGCGTGAAACTATATGGTGTCAGACAGAAGGTCCTGCACACGCAGGATGCAGCCTGTCTGTGCCCAGCCCTCCTGGATGGTTGGAGAGGACATCCCCATGGTCCTTTTTGGAGAGGTTGCCTTGTAGCTGGCCTGCTCTCCCAGTGCCAGAGCCCTCCCGAGGCACGGGCTTGGTGCTGAGCACCCCTCCAGCCCACCTGTGAAATCAGGTCCGGAGGAGGCTCTGCTGGGACCCAGCGCTGGTTATTAGCCCACACAGCACGTCCCAGTGGCTCACCGGCAGCTGAGTTAAGGGATGTTTAGACTCTTTGGAGCTCCAATCCCTCTGCAGCTCTGGCTCCCAGGTCCCCCTTTTTGCAGGGTGCTTCTCTAGACCTACTTGCAAGCATCTGAAAAGCAGGGCTTGCTTGGACAGCCTCTTTCCCCAAGCCCCAGCGCGGCTTTTGCCGGGCAGCCCTACTTTGCTGGGATTCTGCTTTCTCCAGGTTGTTTCCTGCCCTCTGAAATTGTTTTCTCTTGTGCCCCACCAACTTGGAGACCCAACCACACCTTAAATCACTCCTGCGATAAGGGACTGGGTGACTCACTGAGAGTGCTTCTCCCTAGCCCTCCTGCCACAGCTTGGGACCTTACTTAGCTCATTTGCAAGGCAAATAGCTCTGCCAGCCCCACGCTGGGTGCTGTGTGCCTGGCTGAGCACCCGGTTGGACGTGCTCCCTCCATCCTTCCTCGCAGAGGTTTTGGCTGTGGGATTGCTGGGGGTCTGCAGTGGAATCCTCTGTTTACATGGGGTGGTACGGAGTGTCTCGGGATGTGGGTCACAATGTCACGTTAAGGGATGTATCCCCATGTGCCGGTGCTGTGACGCCCCGGTGCCAGCGTCCCGGCAGGGCTGTGAGCTCCTCCCGAGAGCGCTGCTGGGGTGACTGGGGCGTCCTGGCTGACGCGGGTGTGAATGTCAACTAAACACCAAGCCAGTGGTGCTCGCGGGGGGTGCCGCGGGCACACGGGGCTCTGTCCGTCTGTGCCCAGGATGCATCGCTGGTGGGGGGCACAGCGGAGTTTGGAGCTGCTTGCACCAAACTCTTCCGCAGCCACGTTTACAAAATGCCCGGAGAGGCTGAGGAAGGGGAAAGGGGTCTGACGAGAGCATGGGGAAGGAGGTGGGGTGTGCGCTGGGGCTGCCTCCTCCTGCCTGGCTCTGCTGCAGCTCACGCTTCGCGTTACACCCGTTAACCCCGGTGCTTTGTCACTGGTGGTGTCTGGCCCAGAAGCAGCGGGTCTGGGAGCTGTGCCACTCGGGTGACAGGGTGAAGCCCTGCCCTGGGCTGCGGGGAAATGGGAAGAGAAAGGTCTTGGCCAGGGCTGAGCTGGCACACGGGGCCCTGGCTGCTCCGGCCGTCCTTGCCTTCAGGGGACTGGGTGCCATCGTTTGCAGGAGCTTGCCAGGCTCTTAGCAGCTCTGCCACGAAAGCAGCGGCTTTCTCGTGAGCCCCGGCTGCGTGAGGGTACCTGGGGGCTGGACCAGCCACGCACAGCACCGGGCGTCCCTCATCAGACAGCTGTCCCGTGGGACGCCCTGGAAAGCAGCAGGGAAGCAGAATCAGGCCCCTTATTAACACTGTTTATTGTATTTTATTTTATTTTTAAAAGTGCTTTCCTCCTTTTGTACAGGGAACTTGCTGAGGATGATGGAGGGGGCTGGTGGCAGAGGTGGGGGAGCCCCGCCGCCCTCGGCTGAACCTCCTCTGCTCCCAGCCCCCCAAATTGCACTGCCGAAGGCCCCGGGGCACAAACCCTTCCTCCCGCACACCCTCTCTGCAGTGGGCATTTGCTCTTAAGGAGGAAAAACATCCGGCGATGGGCGGGGGGTTACTCCTGTGTGCTCAAGTGCTGGGCTAGGTGGGGGAACACTGAGCCAAAGTACCCAAACTAGCTAAAATGCTAAAGACAGCCCAAAAGGAGGAGGCTGCCATGGGAAGGCAGGGCGAGAGCTGGCCGCTGTAAAGCAGCAGAGCCCTGATGTGCTGGGGGGACCGGGCTGAGGGCAGCCATGCTGCTGGTTGCATCCCTTGGCTGTGCTGCTCAGCGCCCTGGGAGCGTCACGGTCCCTCGGGCAAGGTGGGGGGACGAGATGGGTGCATTGGAGGTGCAGAACTGGTTTTGGGGGCATGGGAAGGTGCCCAGGAGGAATTTGCGAGATGCAAGGACCCGAGGGTGGTTGGTCTTCCCTCTTAGCTCGATGGGAGGTGGGGAAGGGCTCTGCGGGACTGCCCGACTTTGCTGCCGTGGTTTTGCTGCCGCAAATTAAAGGTGGCCGAGGGAATGGCAGCTTGAAATAGTTTGGGACGAAAACAGCGGTGTGGGTCAGGGATGTGGGGTTGGCAATGAGCAGCAGCTTCGCCAGGGCATGGCACCCCACTGCGGGGAGCTTGGATGTGCAGCTGCATTGCTGCTTAGGACTGCCACTGGTAACTCCCGGGAGATCCGTGCTCGCGGAGAGGGAGCTCTTGGGACTGGGTCTGGGGTGGGGGGAACAGCCACTGGTGTGGGGTGCCTTGTGGGGATCATCCAGGCAAAGCCAACCAGTGGTCAAGCAGGGCAAAGAGCTGGGAGACCTTGATTTGGTTCCGGCTCCAGCGTGATGGTTGATGCTGTAAGCCCTGGGAGACACCGCTGTCATGGGCGTCCCCATCTTAACTGTGTCCCTGATAAGCCAGTGCCACACGGCCAGAGAGGAGGAGAAATGCAGGGCAGGCACCTGCGCTTGCCGGGGGGATGCTGCCCCATCCCTGCTGTAGCCAGCGGCTCCCAGGACCCGCCGGGGGCTCGGGGACCAGCACTGTGGGCTTGCAGGGAGGAAGGGCCGGTGGCAAACCTGCCTGAATGGCAGTTGTCTGTTTAAGGTGAAATAACACCTTTGATAGCTGTAATTGTGATTGCAGGTGGATTTGCAGGGTGGAGCAGTTCAGGGAAACGCAGCTGGTTAAAGGGTAACTCCAGCTCTGCCGGGTCAGGACGAACTCGTCTCTGTGGGGAGGAGAAGCACGCGAGGCCAGGAGCGGCTTCCTCCTCCCGGCGCTGGGACGGCGGGGGGAAAGCTGCATTTTTGTGGCTGCCCTGCGTTCACTCACTTTATTTTTATTCCTCCCCGTGGGCTCAGGCTCATCCTGCACCCTGAGCCAGAGGGCTTGACCTGGCCTCACGCCCAAGAGTGAGCTCTCCTCCTCCTCATCCTCTTCCTCATCTCCAGGGACTGATGGGCTTTGTAGTGGGGTGCTCCTGCCTGGGTTGGGGCTCCCTTTCTTCCAGAGCACTCCTTCCCCGTGCACCCCATGGCATGCCAGAGCTCCCCTCGGCACTGGGTGCGCTGTGGCCGGGGAAGACTCTCTCCTCTTCCTCAGCCCAGGTTGACCTTGCAGGAGCGGTGCCTCCACGCCAGCCCCAGCTGGCCGCCGTCCCCGGGGAGGCTCGGGGTGTTCGACCCCTGTGGGCTGCAGCGCTGGCCGACGGGGCTGGAGGAGCTCCTTTCCCCCCGACCCGCGGCGAAGGCTCTGCCTTGCACGAGGCCAAGCGCGCTGGCCCCGGGCCAGGGGATCGCTTTCTGCTTGATATTTTCACACCTGCAGAAAGTCCCGCTGGAAGCACAGCGATGACTTGCACAGCTCAAAGCTAACCAGATGCTCGCCCGCGCTTTGGTGGGCTGTGGGCAGCAGGCTCGTCCAGGGAAAGGATCTGGCCCCTCCTCGTCCCTGGGGATTAGTTTGGAACGGCCAAGTTGGAAGATTTA
>NW_010562047.1:3673-4632 GCF_000687285.1 Phaethon lepturus | reverse complement strand
CAGGCTCGTCCAGGCACAGGATCTGGCCCCTCCTGGTCCCTGGGGATAATTTTGGAAAGGCAAAGTGTGAAGTTTTCGTCCATGCATCCAGCCTGCTGCTGCGCTCAGGATCTTCCTCCAGCCGCTCAGACACCGACAGCCCGTTTTCTCATTAACACCTTCCGCGTGCCCGGCGTGCTCCCCGCAGCTCGGCACGGCAGCGAGCACCCGCGCTTCCCTGCTGCTCTCATAGCAGAGGGAGCTTCGATTTGCCCCGTCCCACTGCGGGAATGCCGGTTATTAGTGGAAGCGTGTCCTGGCCCCAGCAGTCACCCAGGTGACTCATGTCCACCCCATCAGAATCCTTTTATTTTCAGCAATGTTAGTCCGGAGTACCAGTTTAATAAAAATAACACTTTGCATTTCTGCAGAGCGTGTAATCCTGGGATTAAAGATGCTGAAACTGCCTTGAGATCATTAACTAATTAAGACTTCCAGCCCGGCAGGTCACTATCTCTAATCCTGCCTGGTGGAGCGGTAATGCTGGGCATGGGGAAGCGCAGGCGAATGCTGCAGGTAGAGCTGGCGTGGGTGGGAGGCTCCCGTGCTGTTTACTTCAGCACTGAAAATGGGCCACGCAGGTCAGGCGGCTCCTCAGAGAGCCCCAACCGTGACAACGGAGGAATTTTATTTTTTACAGTGCACAGATAAATTGGGCCCTCTGCTTTCGTAGGCGCTGGTGGGAGCTGGGCACGTGCCGAGGGTCAGTGCTTCACTCCATAAGCCTGACCCGTGGCTTGGCTGGGACTCAGCCCTCGGTGGTCTTCGCTCCCAGGTGCATCGAATGTGTTTGTTCCTCCCTGTCCCACGTCAAAATAATAGTAATAGAAACCAAAACCGCCTGCAAGTGGCACCGGAGCTGGGCTGAGGCTTTGCAAGTCTCCTGCGGGGTGAGACTCGTGGAACAGCCCCTGCCTGCA
>NW_010562047.1:2837-3589 GCF_000687285.1 Phaethon lepturus | reverse complement strand
GTCCCCGACTCCTTCCCTGCTGTCCTGGCCCATGGCAAAGGCATTCCGTTTGGGCAGCCCCTGCTCGGGCGCTGCTGGCCGTGAGTGTTTGCAAAGCCGAGGCAACCCTGTCCCGCAAAGAACGCACCGTGCGTTTACTGAAATCTGCTGGGTTTGGGTTTTGGTTTGGTGTTTTTTTTTTTTGTTTTTTTTTTTAACAATCTTCTAGGTCTTTGCAAATTGTTTTTAAGCTTCTGCTGCCACCAGAAGCGTTAGGGAAATTGCTTTTCTCTCTTTATTTGAAACCTAAGGTTAAAGTCCCACAACCCTGGGGAGCTTTAAAGAGCGCAGGGGCAGTAGCAGCGCCGGGTGTTCGGAGCACCCCGCCAGCCCACGCCTCCGCTGCCAAGGACGCACAGTGCTGGGGTCCCCGGGGTCCCAAGCCATCAGCACAGAGGCCAAATTCCGCTCTGCCGAGCCATTGAAAGGAATTTTCCCCTCCTCCGGAGAGCGGCTGGGCCGGGGGAAGGAGGCTGGATCAGCGAACGGGGTATCTGACGCTTTTGCCAATTCTTTGCAGCTCAGCGTGTCCATCTCCAGGGATGTTTCGGCTGTTTGGTTTGGGGGGGGTGGTGAGAGTCCCTTGGGGAGCGGACGGGGCAGCACCGGCTCCGCTGTGCCCTTTGCTGCCGTGCCGCGTGCCTCGTTTCTGCAGGCTGCCTCTCCCCTCCTGTCGCAGGGACAGAGCTGCCCTCGCGACGGATGATCCCTCC
>NW_010562047.1:2161-2692 GCF_000687285.1 Phaethon lepturus | reverse complement strand
GGGCGGTCGCAGCCGGCCTGGCGGGGCCCCCCAGTTCCCTTGAAAGCCTGGCGGGGCCATGCAGACGCGTTCTGGGTGGCCCCGGGGCCGTGAGCCCCTTGGGCGATGCTTGTCCCTCTGTGCTTTGGGGGCTGAGCAGAACCTCATGCCAGCTTGTACTTCAGCATTCTCGGTAACTTTGAAAACTAACATCCCGTCCACCCCGAAATCGGTCCTCGGCACCCAAGGCCAAACCTGCAAGATTTTGCTCAACGCTGGGAAAACAAGGAGGTGGGCAGGGAGGAGGCACAAAGACCTTCGCATCTGATGGGCAGAGCCACCGCCTCTGATCAGATAATAATTAATAACTGGTTTTCGTGGGCCCCTGCCACCTCCATCTGCAGCAGCTACACCCTCTGTGTCCCGGTGGGGTGAGAACCACTGGATGGAAGTTGAGCTGATCACCTTTTTGCCAGATTAGCAGTGGAATAACGCCGCAGCCGGGGCACCGTGCCGGAGGGTGGATTCAGCTCGGCCGGGAGCTGGGCAAGG
>NW_010562047.1:1730-2124 GCF_000687285.1 Phaethon lepturus | reverse complement strand
CGGGATTCGCTCCGGCAGGACGCGGGCGTCGGAGCCTCCCACACGGGTCGCTGAGCAAAGGCCCCGGGAGCGCGGCTGACGCGAAGCGCCGTGTTTCCTCGCCACCGATCTGTATCTGCTGCTGTTTGCCCCGAGGGACCAGGATGAAAAACGCATGTGAAAGAAATGGCGAGTGGTGGCGAGCAAGGGGCAACATGTTCGGAGCAAGCGCCCAAGAGCTCTGCTTGCTCTGGGAGCTGAGCGTTGTCGTGCTGCGTATTTATAGAGTGCAAACGGGTGGGAGAGAGGAGACGCAGCTTTTGATGTTGTCGCTTTGGGTCAGGTGACGGCGGCGAAGCCACTCCGCTTGCTCGGGGCCCACTGTCGTCTCCTTTCTGCTGACCCCCCCCCTCCG
>NW_010562047.1:0-1687 GCF_000687285.1 Phaethon lepturus | reverse complement strand
GACCGGACCAACCCGCCCAAGAAGTTCCGAGGTGAGACTGGGGCTGGGCTGGGGCAGCTCCCTCGCTGCCATGAGCGGCCTCGGGGACGATGCTGGCCCCAGCATCCATGCCAGGGATGGGGACCGGGGTCCCAGCTATCCCAACTATCCTGGGGCTGGGAGGTGCTGCTCGTCCTTTGCCGCGGAGCCCGGGGGGTTCTTGGACAGCCTCCATAGCCTTGTTTCTGTGGCTTGGCCAAACCACCTGCCCGCCTCTGTTTGCCTCTCGGGGCATTTATGCATTTATTGGAACCGTCTCCAAAGGTGGGATGGTCCTTGGGACCCCACACCATGGGAACCATGCTCTGCAAAGGTGGGTCCGACCATCCCAAAATGCATCCCTAGGGATGCTGGCAGCTGGGTGTCTACCCACCAGGAGCTGGGGACAGGAGGGGAAAGACAGAAGAGCAGTTGCAACAGGCAAACGATTTCAAAGCGAGCCTGTTAGCACTCAGCACTAATGACATCGCTGCGCTTGGCTGCACCTCAGAGAGAGCCGGGGGATTAAGCCGCACATCTACGAGGCAGGCAGGGCTTAGGGAGAGACGGGAAATCCCGATCTGTCCTGGGCCGTCACGTTTTCCGCCGTGTCGTCTCCACTGGTGCTCCGGGCTGTGCTCATTATCCCATCTGTCCCATTTGGGCGAGGGGCAGCCCCGGGCAGGAGTGGGCAGGAGCAGGCAGGAGTGGACAGGTCCAGGTGGAAAAGGGGATGATGAGTCAGTGGAAGCCAGGGCGGCTTCTGGCTTGTGGAAACGGTCTGGAGAACCCAGGACAGGCCACGGGAAAAGGAGGTCGTGTCTCCCGCTTCCCCCATTTGCAAGCCCTGGGGCCGGCCGGTGAGGTGCCCTCATCCTTCGGGCTCCCCGGGGAGCAAACGGCTGCGCCCAGCCCGGGGGATCGCGTCCGCCCTGCGCTGCGTCTACCTGGGAAACGCTGGTTTTCTGCCTGGCTGCCCCAGGCGCTCGGCACGCTGCAAAACGCCGTGGAAGTGGGCGTCCCGGTTGGGTTGAGTGCCCGGTGCACAGAGCATAAAGCTGGGGAGTGTACGTGGAGCTGTGAAATGTCCCCAAACCGGTGACTGCACTGTTGGGGTTGGGGGTTGGCTTAGGGCAGCCATTCTTTTCATCCCAGCTACTGTAATTTCAGGCCCCCTTTAAAAAAAAACTTTAAAAATACTGGTTCCCCACTTTGCTTTGTGCCTCCACCTCTTTCTCGGGATGGCTTTAACGTCCCACAGCGGGGTGCCGTGCAGGCACCCTTCCCCATGGGGTCCCACCCGTGCAGCGACCTGCCTCTCCATGGGAGCCATTGCCGCTAATTTGTATGTGGGGCTAATTAACGAGCCATCTGACAGCTCCCCAGAGTCTCGCAGCCCAGGGAACCATCCCATTCCCAGACATTAGCAGGTTTTCACCCGGGGCCGGGAAGAGCTGGAAGCAGCCGGTGCACCCCTTGTCGCGGCGCCCGCCCCGTCTCCCTGCCTGGGCACGGGCGGGCGCTGAGTCTCTTTTCCAGGCGAAGGTCTGGTCTAGACGCAGCCCTGCACCATGCAGACCCTATCAGGATATCCAGCTGCTCGTTTTAATGGCCGGAAAAGTAGCGGTCTGCCTTCTCGATAGCTATCGCCGCGAGGGAGGTAAAAACA
>NW_010562046.1:675-6170 GCF_000687285.1 Phaethon lepturus | reverse complement strand
GTGGTGGCCCTGGTGGCTACCATCCCCGCCCCAGGCCCGGGACGTGGGACGCCGGCTCACATCAGCCGGGAACCCCCTTCCCAGGGCAACCACAGCTCCTTCAAACCTCGCCCAGCTCACAGCAGCACCGAAACTATCGCAGGTGCCCTGCTCTAAGGAGAAGCCTGGAAGGAACATTCTCCTCCAAGACTTGGACAAGCTGAGTCACTTGCCCTGTTCCTATCCCCAGGCCCTTTTTCTCATTAGTCATTGTGCTAATTAAGAGCAAGGAGGGGCTTCCTTTCCTCGAGGACCCACGCGCTCTATTTTACTCCGTCCTCAGCACTGCGGTTGCTGTCTCTGCCTCCTGCTTTAACATGTCCCCATCACTGACGCAAACGAGCCCGAGAACAAGATGGAGATGAGCCCTAGCCCTGGTCTCAATCTGTGAGGTCACTGCACCGATGGGGGTTTCACCCCTTCAGCTCCCCCTCGCTGACCTGGTGCTGGCTGACGGGGCTTCTCTGGAGCGGTGGAGCTGGGCGGCTCTGGGATCCTGGCTTCAAGAGGGGTTTCTTCCTGTGCCGGATGGGAAGAAGTTAGAGCTGTCAATCCCACCCTTCCTAAGGGAGCTGGGGTGCTGCTGCCTCGTGGACCCCCCCGTCAGCCCACTATTTTCCCAAGGTCCGTTTGGGGTCTTGAACTGGGGAGGGGTGACTTCGCGTATACTCCCGGCATTGCCAGCCACCACCCAGGAGGCCATCAACACAGCATCTGCCCAGATTTTGCAGGTGTCTGACCTCATCTTAAGGTGACCGTGAGCCGGAAGAACCAACCGCAGCATTACGAGGGGCAGGGAGTTGCAGGTATGTGTCCTGCTGGAAGGCCCAGAATAGATGGTGGGTGAATGTGTGGGGATCTGCCCCACCCAGGGCACCGTCTCCTCCTGGGCCTCCTCACCTGGATATACAGCTTGTTCTGGAGCTCCACAGGCTCGAGGTAGTTGCAGGGGACGATCCCTTTCTGCAGGGGAAGGAGAGATGAGTGAGCATTGCTTGGCAAGGACACAACCCACTGCTGGAGGACACAACTGAGCTTGCCCTGCCTGAATCCAGGAGAGTCCCTGAACCTTGAAGGTTAGTTGCTGCAGGCTGGATGGGTTTCACTGAACCCTGTGGCCTGAGCCAGGGTGGATATAAGGGACTTAAACCAGAAACTCATTCAGCTGTTGATGGCAAGGCTTTGCCTGTAGGTCCTCTGCAGAACCTCGCAGCGTCCGCCCCATCGCCTGCCCCCTCCTGCCAAGCACGCCCCTGGTACCTTTCCGTTGAACATCACCGTAGCCCAGTTGTCCTTCTCCTTCTTCAGGACAAAGACGATGTTTCCCGGCAGGACCTGCAGCTCCTCGGCAGTCTCAGGGATGAACTCATACAGGACGCGGTGCGGCTGCCCTTCGAGGGCCCTGGGTGCGGGAGCAGCGGCTGGGTCAGGAAGGCAGGTGACTTCGTTGTTTTACATCATAGGGGGACCCCAGACCTCTGCCTCCTTGTTCCTGCAATCCATTCCCCACCCCACCCCCCACCCCCCCGAGTTTTGGGTGCCAGCTGGGCAGTTGGCTGCGATGGTGCCGGACGGGCTTGGACTTGGTTGCCCGGGTAAACAGCACTGTCCATCCTTCACCCAACTCACCTGAAGATTTCTGGGGTCTTGGGTCTGGGTGGCGGACCAGAGGCCTGCCAACAAGAAGACAAAAAGAAAATTATCGGTAATCTGGAGGATTTTGGTTGCTTTGCAGAGATGTCCTGCAGCCTTCTACCTGCCTGCCATCACCCCTACACAGTTCCTTCCTCCCCGTGCTGGTGTCAGGTCAGGCAACTTGAGCTTTAATGGAGTTTTTTTGCTGCTTTGCAGTCGGCTGCAGTCAGTTTTTGGTGCTCTGCCACCTTGATGGGTGGCATCATGCATTAAGCAGCTGCCTTAAATGCCATGAGGAATACCCCTGGCTTTCTGCCTTCTGAGGAGCAATTTCCAAATTCTCCACCTGCAGCTGGTTTTCAGAGGCACAGTCCTGTTTTTGCTTGTGATTTTGGTTTCAGCTCGCAGAGGGTTGAGATCATGGATTTGAGATCAGCTGGTTTAAACTAAGTTGTACTTCCCTGTATCTTCCCGTTGTCATGCTTGTAAAACACGCAGCTACTGTCGTGGTGCTTTACGGTCTCTCCTGCCTAAGTCATTGAAGGTCTCTGCTGGATTTTATCAACCCTCTGAAGAAGCTGCTTGAAATAGTCCTGAGTCCTGTAGCGAGGTGTCAACACTTGGCTGCATGGAGAAGAGCGTATTTTTATCTTGCCTGATGGTGCAGCAGGCTGCAGCAGCTGCGCTTCCCCATGTCCTCTCGAGAGGCTCCAGTAAAAACTCTCGGGTGCCTTTTGAGATGGAAAGATGCTGCTTGCTACATCATCAGGAAAATGGCACGGAAAATGCGGAGGGCTTCAGGAAGTGGGAGGACGATGGAAAATGAAAGCAGAACTGCTGCTGCTTCTCCACTCAAGCTTAGACGGATGAACCCTAATGAATCTTACGGGGAGGGTTGGAGACGACTCCCTGCTTTCGCCATCGCCCCGCAGCAACAGTGGGGGCAGAGGATGTGCTGCCAGGCTGCCTCTCCCCTGTTCGGGGAACCGGGCTAACCTCAGCCACGAACGTAGGTGGGTTTGGTCTGCGCTTTCTGGTGACGGAGAGAGCAGCGTCCACCTCCTCCCCGCGGCAGTAGTGGAAAGTTCACGGTGATGCTGCTGTTTTCTCCCCATCACAAGCCAGAGCCCTTGGAGAGCTGCGGGACGATACCCATCCCCACATCCTCCTGAACTTCCCTTGAAGCTGTTCATTGGTGGGGCCTTACCTGTGGTTGGAGTGGAGCAAATCCTGAAAAATTGTCCTTGTCCACCACGGATGCCACCACCTAGAGCCAAAGACAGACGGGTAGTGACTTGGTGCTGGTAGACCTCTCTTAGACATCTGTCTACCCTCTTCCTTTGCTGTTGGCCAAGCTAAGCTCCTCAGGATGCTTCGGGTTCAAGAGGGGCTGTGAATTTAGGCTAAGCATCTTTGACTACAAGCTGAGTGCTTCTGGCACCAAAACTCACTTCTCGGCTGTGACAAGGTCTCAGGTTTTGGCCCCGCCATCACTGCAGTTAGAGTCATTATAACCTAAAAGTTTCCCTTTATATTTTAATCACAAATGTTGAAGGGAGTCAAAATGTCCAGCTGGAGCCCCTACCCCCTACAGGCGACTTTAAACATCGTTAGAAAGTTCATAAATGATTGTGTGCAAGTTTCTGGGGATCTGCTGACACCCAAGGAGCTGCTTGGCTCTTGACTGACTGATTCCCCAGCACCTGCCCAGCCGATGGGTCGCTTTCCAGAGGAGCACTGCCTCCCAGGACCCGAGCCTGAGGGTGATATCCCAGTGCCTGGATTTTGCACACTCATGGGAGAAAAGCTTGCGTGCTTATCTGAGCTGAAAAGCCCCTTTCAAACAGTGCAGGGGAAGAACTGGAGGTCGTTTGTGGGTGCCAGATTTTCAATAGCTTCTTCTTTTAATTATTATTTCCCCTCCCTGAACAAAATCTTGGCTCGAGTTAAAGCTCTGGTGGGACCTTGCCAGCCCATTGCTGACTGACTGTCCCTCATGTCTTGCTAAGGAGAGAAAGTGAAAATAGGCCACGCTCTGCAGAAACATGCTTTTTGCTCCTCTGTTCCTGCAGGGTCCCTATTCCCCGTGAGACCCCTGTGTGCCTCCTTCCACGCCTGGGGAGATCCCCAAGGCCCAGACCGGCTCCCTATCTCTGGTTGCCCACCAGGCAGCAGATAGCAGCTCAGACGGGTGGTGAGAGGGTGGTGAGCAGCTCTCTTCAGGCTTGGTCGGAATAAATAAGGTATTTCTTTCTTACCATAGCCTTTCCCAGGTAGTCCTTCTTCTCCAGCTGAGCCACTTGCTTTTCATTTGGTCTAAACAGCTTCCCTGCGGGAATGGCCACCAGCTCGCAGAGCTTCTGCTTCTGAAGAAGAGCAGAGCTTCTGTAGCAGAGAGAAGTCATAGCGCTCTTCAGAGGTGAGAGCAGGGACTGTCCCCCTCCTTCTACCGCTGGGGTTAAGGTCTTGCTCCGTAAAGTCAACACACGGCTGCGACAGCCCGACCCCAGCCCTGACGTGGTTCACTTAGCCTGGTTTTCCCGTCCCTGCTTCCCCAGCGACCCAAAGCTCTTCCTACCAGCCTGTGTCTCAGCACGGCACCCACATTTTGCTCAGCCCACTGCATTTTTCTCTTGCTCTGCTAAAGCTGTAGCTAAAAGGTGGTTTCTCCTGTCACTGGGATTTTTGTCCTTCGTCCCCGTGGGGCTGCTGTGAGCAAAGACGGCGGCTGTAAGACCTGCTCCTCCTTACCAGGATGGCTTCCATTGCCCTGTCGATCTTGTTGTGCTGGGCCTTGCTCTTCATGCTCATGGCCAGTGTCAGGTGCTCCTCGGCTTTCTTCCAGTCCTCCGTCGTGGCATACACCAGCGCAATGTTGTAGAGTATCTGCCGGAGGGATGCGAGCAAGGAAATGAGCTCTTAGAGCAGCCGGACCATTGCCAGGAGGGTGGTAAAGGAGAGGACAGCAGCATGGTGGCACTGCGCCAGCCGGCTTGCTTTCTTTGCAGCGCACGAGGAGAGGCTGGCTGTCTTCTCTTTAGACTTCTTGAGCTGGTGGACAGACCTATGGGATCAAAACTGCTGGTCAAGTCTTTCTTACCTCACAAGCAAAGAGCCTGTACCGCAACCCCAGGATCTTGTAGTCGATGAGCTGGTTGCCTCGCAGCTGGGCCAGCGCCTTTCTGAAATCCTCAATGGCCTTTTCATGGCTGTGGAGAGAGGACAAGGGCGTCAACACCTCGTGGTGGCAATCTGCCTGCCTCTACGCCTTTACTTAAACTTGTGTGCGTTTAGTTGGGTCTCTCCTGTCTCCTTGCAGTGTTTTTGGACACCCCAGAGGGAGGAGAGGTGCTCCAAGGCCGGTGTTAATCCCCAAACTGCACTGCAGGTGATCAGCAGCCTGTTCTGCCTCGAGGGATTGCCGTTTGGCCCCTGGGGTACCAGCCTGCCTGGGGCCATCCTCAGCCAAAGGCTGGCACCTCCACAAGCGGCAAAAATGAAACTTTTAAACCCTTGCACTCACTTCTGCCTCCGGTAAAACACGATCCCCCGCTGGAAATAAGCCACTGCCAGGTGCTTGTCGCAGCCGATGCTCCGGGTGAATGCCTGCATGGAGGTAGGAGTGGGGCAAAAAGGGGGTAAAAAGGGAAGACCTTTAAAAAACTGAGGGTGTAGAGCAGTTATACCTGTCCTGCTTTAGACAAGTGGCCTAAGCTGTTCCAGGCTCCTAAGTTTTTTGGGCTAGAACCGTCTGCCGTCGCTTGGCAGCTCAGTGCCCCTGCGATCACCTCTGGGCGAGCGAGCAGCAAGCCTGCACCTCT
>NW_010562046.1:0-243 GCF_000687285.1 Phaethon lepturus | reverse complement strand
TCCACCAGGGACATGGCGCGACGGGAGCGGGATGTGGGGTCCCCGGCCGCGGCGTGGGCCTCGTCCCTCTCCTCCTCCTTCCCTGCGGCGCTGCTCGGCCTCTCTCTAGCTCCCTTCTGCCTGTACTTCTGCCTTCCCCGCTGCCCGTGTCGCAAACCCGGCAGGAAATGGCCTCACTCACATCAGTGGAACGCGGCCCCGGGGTGGGGAAGTGGGGCAGAGGCTGCTCCGCCGCAGCGGTTT
>NW_010562045.1:0-2028 GCF_000687285.1 Phaethon lepturus | reverse complement strand
GATTCTGTGATTCTGTGATTCTGTGATCCTGTATGCAGTCAGTGGAGAGATATAAGAAATTCTCTCTGCAGAAGTGCATATGGCTCTTTGCTGAGTATACTGAAGGTCTAGATAGACAGCTCTTCTGACTTAGACAGAGAATAGAGGCAGGTAATTGTCATAGGTATGTGGGATTGCTCTAGGTCCAATTTCTGAATTTGCTAATAAACATTTAAAATATCCTTTCATTTTGTTTGGTGCTGTATATTCTATAAGAACAGAATTTCGTAAAAAGTGCCATTTATAATATGTGATGGAATCTTGTTTGTATTTTCTGTCAGAGCATTTTCAAAGATCTGGTAACCTGAGAAGAACCTCTGCATATCACACAGAGCCACCTAGTCAAGAACACATCTGAGGCACAGCCATGACCCTTACTGGAAGTTTTCTGTCATTTCCAGGGAAGCCTAGAAAAATAACCCACTGCATTGCCTCGCAAAACTTTTTATGGCTTGAAGCTGCACAAACCAGGTACAAATGGACAAATTACTATGGCACCTGCAGCAGTAGCTGATGATATAAAGTGGATGTATTTGTATGTACATAAGAGATTCAGTATTGTATCTTGTAAAGATATGTTTGCATTCTAATAGGATCTTGCCTGATGTTCTCATGCCAATATTATGCCATGCAGAACCATGCTGTATGAATGCTGTTTCAGTCAGCCAAGACAGTCATAAGCAGAATTTAGAATTGCCTTATAAGTATATTTTGCTCTTATTAAGTTCATGCCTAATCAAATAGAATGAAAAACTAATCCTAAACCAGTACCAGTTTAGATTCATGTGAGGTTTAAAAAAGTATAGCCATTAAAATGAACCATTAAAATGGCTTTAATTGTTTCCAGTCATTCAGCATGAAAAGTTTTATCAAAACATCTGACAGGGACTATCTTGACTTAATTTATTTCCTGCAATTGAATATGATTCACACTACTGAAAAATTTGCTGATTTACAACCAGGATGATTTTGTACTAAATCAACTGTACTACACAGGTCTTTTAAAAAATAATAATTAAAGAAAGAAACATCCAGTTAAGGAATCTCTATTTAATCTAGCTAGGTCCACATCAAATTAACAAGCCGTGCTATTGGCAGACCTAGGATAAAAATCTTCAGAAGTGTTGAGTCTAGATGTAGGTTCCCAAATGTCTAGACACTTTAAAAAATGGGATGTAGGCTCCTAGCTCACTGCACAGATTGCTTTACACCTACTTTGTATGTACTTTCCTGCCCACTCAACCCCCTGGCCCCAGCGTAAACCCCTTGAGATAAATTTACAAAAGGATCAAGCACCTAACCTCACACCTCTAATCACCACTTCCTAATTTTAAGCAAAACAGTTTGTATCTTTCAAAGTGCTACCTCACTACTACTTACGCAGAAAGATAACTAAATATCAACAGACCTTGTTTTAAAGTGCTTTTGGTGAGTCTTAAGGAAGAAGCAGCCTCAGCTATACTGTTCTGGAGGCTTGTGGCTTAGACAGGTGTACTTTTCACTGGGTAAAAAAATGGCTGGATGGCCAAGCCCAGAGGTTTGTGGTGATAGAGTTAAATCCAGTTGGTGGCCAGTCAGAGGTGGTGTTCCCCACGGCTCCATACTGGGCCTCATTTTGTTCAATGTGGGTGAAATATGTCTTGTTTAATGGGGGTGAAATTGATAGCCCAGCTCAAGTGCATCTACACCAATGCACGTAGCATGGGCACCAAACAGGAGGAGCTGGAAGCCACAGTGCACTGGGACAGCTATGATGTAGTCGCCATCACAGAAACATGGTGGGATTACTCACATGACTGGAGTGCTGCAATGGATGGCTATAAGCTCTTCAGAAGGGATAGGCAAGGAAGGAGAGGTAGTGGGGTGGCTCTATATGTTAGGGACAGTTTTGATTGTATAGAAATCAATGATTGTGAAGAACAAATCTAGTGCTTATGGGTAAGGATGAGGGGAAAGGTCAATGAGGCGGATATCCTGCTGGGAGTCTGT
>NW_010562044.1:7700-18209 GCF_000687285.1 Phaethon lepturus | reverse complement strand
ATGCGTTTCCCCCGGGGCTGCGCCCGGAGCCCCGCGCTCCCGGGGCTGAGAGCCAGAGAAGAGGGCATCGCCGTGTGGCGTCGCGTGCCGCCTTCGCACCAGCCCTTCCCGTCATCGCACGGCGCGTACGGCACGGGTGTTTGCTGGTAGTAGGGAGGGACAGAAAACAAACCAAAAAAACCCCTCAAACCTAAGAGTTAACTTTGCTTAAAAAGAGCGACAATCACATTTCTGCATAGAAAAATGTGCAGAGCCAGAATCCTCCCCTGCGTAATTCCTGACTTCAATAGGCAAGGCTGGTCGCGAGCCGTAATTAGAGCTGGCCGGGGAACAATGGGTTTGTTTCATGGCAGCTTCTGAGGTTTCAAAACCTGTTTATGTTCTGCAGAGGAAACGAAATCAAAACATTTCTAATGTGAGATGGGAGTCTGTCGAAATGTCCATTTTCTGAGCAGAGATCCTCGTTTCGCTGTGGGTCTTCCCCTGCCCTCTTCACCGCAGTCGGGGCACGGGGAGCGTGTGCAGCCGGCGGCAATTACGGGGTGGATACGCCTGGGTGCCAAATGCATCAGCGCTCAAAGCAACCCATGTGTTTTGATAAAAATAGATGAAGTTGAAAACACCGTGACCGCTCTCGCCTGAAATGTTCAGCTTGTTTGGGATCACGCTGACCCGGTAACGCATCGCGCCAGCACCCTGGTGGGGCAGAGGCCGGCCTAAATGGAAACGCTCCTCTTCTGTTCGGTACCTCTGTCTAGAAAGGCCTTAAAAATCCGATTTTTTTCCTAAAGTCTAGCAAAGACTTTAAAAATATCTGCTCTGTGGGGATATTAAAGGCCCAATGGCATACTTGGCAGGAGTGGACGTCTGCCCAGGAATCGCTGGCATTTCCTCTCCTGCCCCACGTGTTTGCTGACCGTCTGCGCCGCCGCCGCTCTCGTCCCAAAGCGGCTCAGCGCAGCTGCCTGTTCGGCGCGTAGCTCACCGAGTGCGTTGCGATCCTTTCCATGAAAGCCGCTAATCAATTATAGCTGGATGGTTTCGTCCTAATGTCATCGTGTCGAAGAGGTATTCTTTGACGCTGAAAGAATGGCTTGAACTAGCAGATATTGGTAGCCCTTGACCTTGGAGCAGTTAGAGAAATAGCACCTCTCCATTGCTATGGATGCAGAGAGACCCGTCCAAACCCCCGCCGACCAAAGGACTGGGGTCTATGCAGCTGGAACGATGCACAAGGTGGAATGCCAGCCAAAATTTTTCTCCAGTTGGGTAATATAATTGTATAAAACTTGCAAGTTTGTAAAAGCTTTGGACAAATTTGTGATCTTCCAGATCAACTAAAACTTAAAAGCCTTTGAGATAGCCATTATATTAACATAAGAGGAGACCACCTACGGGAATCGCCAGCCCTACCCAGCTGGATGTCAGCAACTCCCTTCCCAGCCTCCTACACCCGAAGAAATTCCCACTCTGACCTCAGACAGCACGAGCCGTTGCCTTCAGTGAAGAAGAGAACGGTTTCACACGGAGTCCCACTTTCACGTACCAGCCCCTCACTTGTGCTGCTGATTGATGAAGACCACCGTGCGAGGCCAGCGCCTTCTCTGTGATCTCCCAGGTCCCGTGACCTGCAGTAAGCCAAATGCAGCGGCATGCGTGGGCAGAGAAGGGCTTTCCCGGGGTTGGCGTCTGGAATCTGAGCCCTCACACTACCACTAAGCCGGGATAAGTGGGGCTGCCCTTTGGGGGTGAGACACAATACTTCTGCAATGTAATATGTGCCCCCAAAGTCCAGCTTCTTGCTAAATAATGTAACCCCTTGCTTTGCGGCGCAGCGGCCGGGAGGTTTACAATAAAGAACAGAAACCGTTCTCCTCTGCCAGGGTCACCATCATCGCACGCTTAACCCCTTTGGCACGAGAAGGAAACTCAAGGGCTGCCTTTCCCATGTGAGAATACTTGGGGTCATTAGCAGACTCCAAAATACACAGGAAACGGGGAAATCGTGGCGCAGTGAGATTAAACTGCTGCTTGCAGCTCTGCCGATGGCCACGGCTGCAGAGCGAGGGCTGCAGCCCCCTTCGGACCCCGAGCCGCAGCTTCCGTCTGAGCTGGGGCGGATTTCATTCGAGGAAAAGAAAAAATACCCCTCCATGGCCCTGGTCTCCCCAGCTGTGCGCAGACGGTGCCCGGCCACGCAGGAGGTGACACGGGGCCGTGGGTGGTTCGGTGGCCCCAGGAGCGGGCTGAGTGGTGCAGCTGTTTGGGGCAGGTTTTGGGGGCCCTTGCAAACACGGCGTGTCCCCTCCAAAGGCCTTTCTCCACGCAATGTTTTCAAGGGGAAATGTTCAAAGGTGGTGATGAAAATGCTGCCTGCTGCTTTTCCCACCCCGGCCTCACTGAGCCCTGTGGACATGTCCCGTGAACTGGCGTTTCTGCAAAAGAAACCTCTGTGCTTCACAGTTGGTCAGGTCCCCCCTTCATCAGTGACAAAGGGCCAACCCCACAAGTGGGGTCTAAAGTCCCTTCTTAAATCAAGAAACCTTGAGCTTCTGAACAAATTATGTCCTTATGATTATTATAAACAAATTAAGTTCAATCAAGATGGGTGTGTTCCTATGAAAAATCAGACTTTCCCTGTATCCACAGTTTTTACAAGTTCTCTCCTGACTCCTCAGGAGATGGGATACACAGAGCAACACCGGTGTTGAATTCCGAGATAACAATCGAGCGCTGCTGTGAGCCGCATGCCATCGCAGCGTGCAGGCTGGTGTGTCCTCGGAGAGACAGCTAGAACCATGACTGGCTGCCGGGATGCTTCCACAACATACCGTCATTCCTTCCACACTTAAAATAGCACAATCTAGATAAGGAAGGTAAGCAAACTTTTCCAAAAAGTCATTTATCTTCTTATCATGCCAGTCATTGCTTTCCCCAGGGGTGTACAGGAATTAATTCCCTTTACCCACAATTAGCAATTTTTATTACTAAGGTTCTTTTCTTTTTTAGAACATTTGGCACCTGGAAAGTCTGTTTAATTAATTTTCACAGGGTGAGTGGTGAGTCTGACACCAAAACAAAGGAGCAAAGTGAGGAAGACAGATGTAAAAACGTGTCGACCCAGCAAAGGACAGAGCTGCTTGGGCAGGATGGGGTGCTGGGGCTGCTCCCTGCAAGGGTGGGGATGTGAGGGACGGCCGAGGGCTCGATGCTTTCTGCGCTCTGGCCACGCCGCTCACCTTCAGAGCCAACAGGGCCAGCCAAACCCAATCACTGCCTGGAAAACGTGCCCCTAAGCTCCCGGAGGCTGACCCGTGCCATCCCTCTTCCCCAGGTGCCTCAAAGCCATGGGGAAGGCTGGGGCTGCTCCCTGCAAGGGTGGGGATGTGAGGGACGGCCGAGGGCTCGATGCTTTCTGCGCTCTGGCCACGCCGCTCACCTTCAGAGCCAACAGGGCCAGCCAAACCCAATCACTGCCTGGAAAACGTGCCCCTAAGCTCCCGGAGGCTGACCCGTGCCATCCCTCTTCCCCAGGTGCCTCAAAGCCATGGGAAAGGCAGGCGCTGCCGGCGGCATGCCGGTGGGCTGCTGCATCTCAGTGCTCCAGAAAGTGTGGGGAGATACCTGCTCTTCTGTCCCTCTCCTCAGGGGAGTCGATGACTTCCAGCTCCGCCGCATCGCTAACATCCCCCCGCAGTCCCACTGACAGCAGTGACGCTTCTGCAGCAAAATGCGATTTTTGCGAAAAAAGAGGCGGAAGCCCTGGCTCCGGAGCGCGGCCACGCGGCAGCGGGTTAGCCTGTTAGGAGAAGGGCGTGTAGCCACTCGCTTCCCCATAGCCCCCGTGCCTTCCCTGGTACCCTTCGGACTGAGGAAGCCTTTCTCCGAGTAGCTCTCCGCGGGTCGTATCGCCCGCAGAAAACAGCCCCGAGGGAGGAAGGCGGGCTGCTTTTGCACGTATCGCCCTGAGCTTGTCGTGCCCTGACGCTCCCGCAGCTGCCGGCCCGGCCGGGGCTGGGAGCAGCAGCTATTCCCGGGCGCTTCCCCGAGCACGGCCGAAGCAGAGGGACAAGGCAGAGCGCTGCGGGGTGGCAAAACAAGGAGGATGATCTGAGTGACTGAGCTGCGAGTTAGAGGAGAGAGAGGAAAACGAAAGGCAGGAAAACCTCTCTCCCCAAAGTGCATGCATCTGATGCTGAAGAGCCTGAAAATGTCTCAAAATTCTTCACTTTTTTTTTCCCCAGGTAACACGTTTCAACTATGGTAACCCTTAAAAAAATTACCTTAAGTAAGCCCAGGCACATAACCATCGCTTCGCCATGCACAGGCCTTTCTCTTTGAACAGCCCAACACTTACGGACAACTCTACCATCACAGGGAGACGGGTCCCAGCTCTGCTTCTTCACAAGCCCCCCAGAATGAACCAGTGTGTGCAGAACTGGGGACCACCCTCCCGCAACAACTACGCATCGTCAGTGTGCCCCTTCCAGAGAAAGGCTGAGAACAAGACCCAGGGAGTCCACGAAGGACTTGTGTTTTATGTAAGAAGAGTCAAAACGTTAGCAGTACGCCACGGGTGGAGAGGACACGCAGCGACCGCCGGGCGATGGGACCTGTTGGAACTGTGGGTAAGTCAACCAGAAACGGCGTGCTCGTTTCAGCTGGTAGCATTTGGTCCATTTATTTTAATTGCAAATAAATGCAAAGCAGAAAGAACGGGTTGCAGTTATTGTTGGAGCTGGTAAAACATTTTGTGCGAAGAGAAGAGGGCTGGTCTTCGACCGTCCAAGTAAAACCCATTGCCTAAACAATAAAGCTTAAAAGATGAGCAAATTGCTCTTTATGGGCTGTTCCAGTTCCATGCCACTCCGGACGAAGCCAGGGCTGAATACATGAGCAAATTTGCTGCCTAACTTATTAGAAAAACAAGCCTTGTGCAAGATTTGAGCCATTTTAAATCATTCACTCAGAGCAAAGAGGAAAGACCAGAGCAGCAGCAGCCGGAGCGACATTAGTGGGAGCGTTACCGGTCCGGATCTGCAAACGCTGGTGCAGGCAAAACACATGTGAAGGACGTAGCCTTGATGTAACTGGCTTGTGTAGCCTGAAGAAATAACCCAGATAGTGCTGTGTGCCGACCAGCCCTCCTCCGGCTGGGGATGGGGGACCTTTCCCCGTGCACGTTCTGATTCCTGGCCCAGCGTGGGCTGGAAAGCGTTTGCTTGTCACCCTTCTGTGTGCTGAGCAGCTGCACCAGATTTTACAAACTCAAGCTGGTTTGGGGAATGCGATGCCTCGTTGGCATGCGGCTATTCAAGCTGGTGCCTATTATGTCACCCATATTAAAATGCTGTGAAAACAGGCATTGTGCGCTGAGAGGCTGAGCAAACCTTGTTATACAGTAATTATGCAATCAGTATATAATCTAATTTCGGTGGCTGGGGTGTGGAAGGGAAGTTTTGGTTCCTAGATGCTCGTAGGGGTCTCTACAATGAAATATGCATATAGACATATTTACAACCAGTGGCAATAAAAATTCTGAGCAATGCTAACTATATTGAGCTTCTGCGATGTCGAGAGCAACTTACAAAAGCCCTGCACAGCTGGTTAGGCTCAAAAAGACTCTTCTACTCAATAGTCAGAATTTCGGCAATTGAAATGCTTTACAATTAACAGCCCCTTCTGGAACAGGGTAGGAAAGAGCTTTCAAAATCCATGAGTGTTTTTTGGGTTTTTTGTTGGGGTTTGTTTTTTTTTTTTCAGCTCTTCCCCTGAATTTGAGAGGAAGCCAAAGCTTTTCAAAGCTTTTATAAAACAAACCAGCAAAACCAAATTCCCTCTCCACCCTCCCAGTGAGAGGAACACCCCGGACAAACAAATTGCCCTTTACCAAGACTCTTCCCTGGTGGTGAAAGTCCCACAGGCAGAGTGAGAACTGGAATTTGGATTTCTTGCCTCCCTGTTTTTTCACATCCCTCGTGCTCAGCATGGTTTGAACTCAACTGTTTGCTGCGGCGGGGTGCAAATTGTGTGGGGGAAGAATTTTATTGTTTGAGCCTGCTGAGAAACTGTTTCCAAAGAAAGTTCAATCAAGATGGGTGTGTTCCTATGAAAAATTAGACTTTCCCTGTATCCGCAATTTTTACAAAACAGTGCTCGTGAAAAAGCTCCCTTAATCTTCCTTTCTATGGACACCCAGTCCTGTGGCTCTACAGAGCAGAAACTTAGAGAGTCAAAGAGGAGTCCAGGATTCCTTCTATCTGATGGGCCAAATTCTTTGCTGGTATAAATAGACTGAACTCTGCTCAGTGGGACTGTGGCCATTTATGCCAATGGAGGGCTTGGCCCGCAGTCACAGCCTGTTTCTTTTTTTAAACCACAAGAGACATGACCTGAACTGCGCGGAGCCAGGTTCAGACCCCGGCTACCGTCACTTTCGAGGCACGCAGGGCTATTTCGGGCAGCGGTCCCGCTCGCTGCTTCAGCCCGTGCCCGGGAGACACCGGCGCGGGGACAAGGGGACGCGGAGCAGCCCCAGGTTTGGAGAGTCCACGGACATCCCCGTCGCGCTCCCTGTTTGTGCTGGCTCTCAGGAGAAGAGCTGTCAGATGTTGCAGCCCAGATGAGCCCAGCTAAGCCTGGAGGAGATTAGGAGCAGATTTAGACGGGGTCTATACACAGGGCTGCGGGCGTGCAGCCCGGCTTGGCTTTACACATCGCAGACGCTCATGGGAACTCCCCTGAGAGGACTTTCTCGGCTACGTCTCCCACACGTCTGCCCCACGTGCTGCGTTTTTTTGCAGCTCTCATCCCTTCCTCGGCCACCCCACGGCTGCTCCCCTCTGCATGCGCTTGCAGAAATGGCTTTTTCTCCTCCTCTCCCGGAGATGCAGGTCTTCTCTGGTCCCTTGGCAGAGAGGCTCTGGGGACCGAAAAGCGGGGAGCCGTGACGTGTCCCCTCCACACAGGCTGTGGCCAGCGGATCCGGGCTGTGCTCTCCCTTGTGCAGAGCTCCCGCGGAGGTGGCTGAATTTTTCGGGAGGAGCTTTGAAGGGCTGAACACCTGTGTGGGGTGAGCATCGGGCCCGCGGGTTCGGGCTAGTGTCGGAGAGCCCATGGAGGCTGAGCAGGTTTTCTCCGACTCATAAAAATGGGTTTTCAAAGCTAATAGATTTACACATCTGGTTTTTACAGAGCTTTTTAAAACGGCGACTCCTGACCCTAAGAAAAACACAACCAACACACAAAAGAATTCAATAAACCGTTAAAGTGCTGCATCCTCAAGCACAGCCATGCCTCACCCTCCAGCTTCTGTGTTTTTGGGTACATGAAAGCCAGAGGTTGCCATTGCCAACCGGCTAAACGCTGCCAACCACGGCCACCTCCGGCCAGTCGCTCCCCCTCTGAACCAGCACCGCAAAGACTTGCTTCCTGGCTCCCACCTCCGGAAAATCACTTCTGCTGCTGCCCCTGCGGAGGCGGGCAGGGCAAGCCCCCCGGGGCGGCAGCGCCGGCCGAGCGGGACCCCCCGCACCCTCCCCGACCTGTTTTTAGGTCAGTTTTCTGGTAAAATCAAACTCGTGCAGTCACGCTGTGGATGTATTTCTGGCTGCCTGTCCGTCTGCCCCCGAACGATTTATGCTTCCCCCAGGCGAGTTCAGTGATGCTGGTGCTGGCAGGAGGAAGGCAGCCTCCTCTTCATCCCTCCACCTCCCAGCCCAGGGCAGGGCTCGCTCTGGGTGTTGCTTCCCGTATAGGACCCACAGCCTGGCAAGGGAAGAGATTTCCATTCGCATTCTCCTCTTTTTTTCTTGTGTGACACTTTTACTTCCTACAGAATTGTGTATGCCCTCCAGACAAGCGATTGAATTAGAAGATCAACAATACATGAAGAAGGAACAGGATCAATTCGCAGAGAAGCGGCTGAAAGTGGTTTATTACATCTTTTATCTTTTTTGCTGGGAGGTCATTTGCCAAATCATTAAAAAAAAAATCAAGCGAACGGGATGACCAGCAACTAAAAACTGCCTTTTTCTTCACAAAGTGACATGATGACAATATTATTTTGAATAAAATTTAAAAAAATATATTAAAAAAAAGCTAAAACTCCTTTTGAGGTCAGATTCTGATCTCCGCTACCCCAATAGCTCACTAATTTGCTGTAGCAATTCGAGCCATCACGCTGATATTTACCACCAAATACTTGGACGCAGCTCCCGTGGCAGCTCGTCTGAGAACAGACCGTACATGTGCACCCAGCACCTCTTTGCCAGAACACAAACCTCCGACCCTTCGCTGGCACCACCAGATCAAGACTGGTCCATCAACATGCAGGCAGTGTTACAGTGCTTCTTACGCCTTACATTTACATCCCTTTTCACCTCCTTTTTACACCAGCAAGTGTCCAGTAGGCAAGGAATAATAAAGCCCCGTTTCCAAAAAAAACTTCCAAAATAAGAGAAGTTGCCAGTTTTTATCAAGTAATAATTTCCAGGTGCAGTGAGCTGTCAAAGCACAAGATGTGCTGAACTGGGCTGGGAATAACATTGCTGAAATCACAAAAAAATACTGCAAATCCCAGTGAAAGAAACCCTTAGAGCTGCAGGAGGGACATCAGGCTTGTTGCCTTTTCCGGATTTTCTCTTGCTCTTTCTTAACTTTATTGTAGCTGCTCGTGACTGGCAAGAGCATCATCTTGTGTTTAAACCTATCTGGATTCAGGATATACAAGGCAGAGAAAGATCCAAAGCCTGCCAGTTACCAGCAGACAGGAGATGATAACGCACTTGAAACAGGTCCAACATTTAAAAACCCTTGCTATAAAAAGGCAAAAGATTATGCAATCACAGAAAAAAAACCCAACCCACCTATTAGAGCTGGGTCACCATGTTTTCACTGAGAGCTGTATCTTCTGCTTTTGCTCCATCATCTGCTATTCACATGACTCCACTTAGCAACCGTATCTGATTAGGCTTGTTTGTGTGCTGGGTGCTATTATTTTTTGTTTGAATTAGTGCCTCCTCTTTTCTTCTATTTCTCAAAATATAGCTGAATTATCTCCTTTCCACCAGAGCTTGGGTGCCTGGATATTCCCTTTTTGCGTGATAAAGCCGAGCATCCTCGCTGTTGTCGTTTTATGGCTGGGATGGGAGAAAACAAAACTCATTTTCATGCAAATCCCCACTGTCTATCAGACATCATAGTTGTCAAGCAGGTCGTTAGAGGCCTACTGTGTAAAATGAAGATTACTAATTAGAGCTGAAGAAATAATTTGCAACAAATAATTTATCCAATGAATTTAGATTTTTTCTCCTTGTGGAGCCTTTGCAAGCAGGCTGTTACTTCACCGGAGTTGGCCATTATTTGAAATGTTTTTAACTCGTTATGCTCATTGTGATTGATTATGAATTTTCAGTATTACTTTTCTGAGCTAGACGGTTAGTCGATGTTGGTCATGGGACATGGGACTTACCTCCTGGCTCAGGTGTCAAAATATAGCTGAAATGAATAAACACCAGTACATGCTTAGAAAGTACATTCCCTGAGCACTGGTTTGTGTTTCTGCAAACATCACAACCCAAGAGTAGTTTGGGAATTGTCCGTTAAAATACGTTTATCTAGCAAAAAAACGTGACTGCAAAATCTAAAATTTTACCCCGAGCAAATCTCACATAAGGCAAAAGGAGCCTCCAGCCCGTGGCATATTATGCAAGTCTTGTGAATGAGTACCACCAAAACCAGGAAAAACAAGGCATTTATCCTGCAGGGAATAGGGGCACAAATGCATCTGGCTGCAGACGTCCCCAAAGGCCCTGTGGGACCCTACACACGTTCGTTAAATATAGAAGTAATTGAAAATGAAAACTTATGTGTCATGATTCACAGTCGCAGGAAATAGGATTTAGCAAAATCTGATCAGTTCACTACGATGGAAAATGTCAAAACATAGATTTTGGATAATTTTGATTGACCATTTCTCTTCAACCCATGACACATTCTGTTACTTTGGCTCAAAATGTTCATCTGATTCAGCTTGAAAAGAGAAACTGAAATTTTCTATTGATTTTCACCGTTAGAGAAGTCGGTTTCTACAGACATTAATTCCAGTATGATGCACTCTATGAGCTTTCAAAGAAAGGTGGAGCATGAAGAAAGGAGAGACGTTCACCCAGTGAATTAATTCCAGCATCGAAGCACACATTCACAGGAAACTATTTGCAATATTCACCATCTTTATTAATAACGTGGGGCAGAGTCACGCCTATAGCTGATACTGTATAATCCTGGATTGCAAAGAAACAGCTTAATTTTCAGACCTGCTAATGAAGAATACGAAGAACAGTCTTGGGGGGCTTTAAGAGAATTTCAACGAATTAAAAAAAGACAATTTGTACCAGACTCTTCAATCCCATCTGCTTCATATCTGGAGCACTTGGTGTTCCCTGCGCTGACTCACTCGCCTTTGTGTTTGCCGGCTGGAGAGGCAGCGTCGCCAACGAGGGAGGATGG
>NW_010562044.1:6943-7669 GCF_000687285.1 Phaethon lepturus | reverse complement strand
CAGGAAAGAGGGGGGGAAAAAAGCAGCAAGCACTCAAAGCTCGCTCGTCTAGTCCAAACGGCTCCCAGGGCAAAGCAGGCAAGGTTGGTAAAGCTGCTGAGAGGGGGAAGCTGGCTGGGGAGAAGCGGTGAAGATTTTTTGCTTTGTGGCTCCTCCACAGGCTTTCCACCCTTCCAAAGCAAACCTCAGGGAAGGCAGAGGAAGGCTGTGGGAACCAGGACTTTTTTCCCAGAAATCAGGCGTTTTGGAGTGTGGCTGCTGGGCATCGGGTGCTAGAGCCTTTTACGGCTTCCTTGCCTATGGTCTTGGCTAAGAATAGCCAAATCTGTGTTCGTTGTCATCAAAACCAAAGATGACTTCATGACAACCACAGGAGTTACGTGGAAGGGGAGATGGTCTGGGATAAAAGGAGGTCCGAGGCTCAGCAGCACTTGTGCTGACTGAATGGCATGGTGACGAGGGGACGTGGTGGCCCTGGGGAGGGAGAACCAGCCAGTGTTAAGGGACATAGGGACATAGGCTGCGTTCCCAGCTCGGCCACCAATGCTGTGTGCAACTCTGGATAAGTCTCCGTTCCATCTGTAAAGTGGGAATAACCGCTCTGCCTCAGGAGCTGCTTCGAGTTCCCTGGATAAGGCATTTTATGTAAGACCTAACTTACTATTTTGGTACACGGACAAAAAGCACACATAGGAAGGAGCCCGGATCAACCCCCAAACCAAGGAA
>NW_010562044.1:6076-6907 GCF_000687285.1 Phaethon lepturus | reverse complement strand
TTCCCTGACTATCTCTGTCTCAAGTGCAAAACAAGCACAGCCTGAGCAATGTTTGACTCCGCATCAGCCCAGTTGGACCCACGACGTCTGCGTTGGTTTGGAGCGGGGCAGCACGGGCTCGACCACCTTTGCAGTGGATGCCATCCCCTCTAACCACCTCCCTGTGGGAATGAAACCCTTCACGGAGCCGCATCGCCACTGGGGAGACAATAGCAGTGCGGCTGTAAACGCAGCACTTCTGTGTTTAAATAAATTTTCCCCCAGAGTGAGCGCAGGTTTAACAAAAAAACCACAAAAAAACCCACCCCACTGAAGAGAAAAACGACCTTATTCCAAGCTGGCTGAACTCAACGGGAAGACTCCCCCTGAATTTCAATGA
The DNA here is from genome assembly GCF_000687285.1 of Phaethon lepturus. Classification (NCBI taxonomy): domain Eukaryota; kingdom Metazoa; phylum Chordata; class Aves; order Phaethontiformes; family Phaethontidae; genus Phaethon; species Phaethon lepturus. Next base: position 6,528 of record NW_010562044.1, on the reverse strand, counting down.
GCTTCAGCAAGGCCTGTGGGGCTGGATTAACATAAGAGCTGGGAGGAAGATTTCCAGGTGCTCCCCACACCCAGGACCAGGTTTTCCAAGAAGACTCAGCACCAACATGTTTTGCCCTCCAGCTCCATAATGTGTTTACAGCCGGGCAGCCTGGCGATGGCAAGGAGAGTTTCTGCGCTGCGTAGGAAACCCTGGCCGCCCAATATACAGATATGTTTCTAAAGGAGATTTCTTTCCTGCCCGAGCAAGAAGAGCTGCCGCACGCCTCGTCCCAGATGTGCCCGGCCGGCTGAGACACGCACCGGTGCTGCCAGGGCGGGCGCCGGCGCAGGGTTTGCCTCCCCAGCCAGGCGTGTGATGTCTTGTTGCGGTCTCCTCGCCGTGGCTGGCAGAGCCTGGGTTGCACCACCAGCGCCGGCACTGGGACGGGGACGGGGACGGGGACGGGACGG
>NW_010562044.1:5403-6006 GCF_000687285.1 Phaethon lepturus | reverse complement strand
GCAGCCCCTCCTCGGCGTGCACGGCCCCGCGCTGGGGAGGAACTCCTGCCCGACCCGTGTCCTCTCTGCAGCGCCTGGACCAGCAGGAGGGACCCGGTGGTACACCCCTGAGCTACAAAGGTTTCCCATCTCGGGATCCTCGGCACAATATTCCCGGCCTCGGGCGGCCAGCCCCCACGAACCCTTTCTTCCTAAAGAAAGCGCAGCAGGTGCTCTTAACGCTGCAGTTACTCTTGTTACTGCGGTGGATGGGGTTTCATCGTCACGTCTGGCTTCAGCCGGCAGGAAAACAGGCGCGAATCCCACCAAAATCTCACCAAACCGTTGCTGGGTCTGTCAGCAGGCAGCGAGCACAGCTGGGAGGACATTTGTAGGACGTTTTATACAGCTGGGAGATATTTAACCCTTTCTCTGAGCAAGTTATTAAAAAAAATATGTATCTGAGAGAGCTGAGAGGGCAGAAAGACAAATCGGGGCTGATTGTGCTAATTACCAAAAGCACCATAACTCAGTCAAGGTCTCTCTGCACATAGTCCCCGTTTTTTAGTGGGGATCCAAATGTGAATCGCAATCTGGTTCTCCATGCTACCTTGGACTGAATGG
>NW_010562044.1:1947-5372 GCF_000687285.1 Phaethon lepturus | reverse complement strand
GCTGAATCCGGCGGGTCCCTCGGGGCGGCCGCTGCCGTGAGGACATCGCTAATGAGAGCAGGATCCGTCTCGCCCTGACGCCGAATCTAACACCTACCCCGAGTCACCCTGACCACGACAGCCCTGGTGCTGCCTCATTGAAGACCCAAATGCTGCCTTTGCAACCTCTCCCTGTGCTTTTATCCTTCAGCTGAAATTTGTAATGAATCTCTAGAATTAACCCATCCAAATTTATGGGTTTATTGCGATGACCTGGTAAGACTCAAGGTCGCTGCAAAGGTACCAGCGTAACACAAGGCACAGCCAGCCCAGACCCCGGTACTGGGTCTTAAATACCTAAAGACATTCTCGCCAGCATTATTTCTGTATTACTTTTTTAAATGCTGAACTGTATGTTTTAGAATACACAGCTGTCTTTGTTCAGAATAAACCAAAAATAGCAGATTTTCCTCTGCTTAGCTGGGTGTTAAATTATTTACATTTCAAAACCCATAAGTAGAAACAATGACTGCATTTCCAGAGCCTGCCCCTGCTGTCAAATATCCTTTTTCTCTTCTGCAACCTAATTTAGACTTCCTTTTTAGAGTTGCAGTTTAGCTCCATTTTCAATTATATTAGAGGAACCAAGATTTCAGGCCATTATCTCATCATTTCCATGAATAGCGACAAGAGATGTTCCCTGTGAAGGCAAAGATAGCCCTCGTGGTGCCCGTGCAGGCGGTGGCCCGTGGCCGGGGATGCGCAAGGAGGAGGCGAGGGGGATTCAGCCCCACAGTCCCTATGGGTTTTTTGGGCCACAGGAAGATGCTTTATTTCACCCATGCAATCCCTGCGAGGATGTCCTTGTCCCCTCCGGGGCAGTGAGGACCCTCTCCAGGGAGATGAGGTGGCAAAGGGCACTGCCCATGGTGACTTGTCCTCCCTGTCTCCTTTCTGGGGCCAGTGGGGCAGGTGGTGCTCCCCGGGGTTCTTGTGCTGTTGGGACATCAAGCCTGGCTGGGAGGACATGGCAACTGAAGTAAACCCAGAAGAAACTTCGCTGCCAGGGAGGGTACTGAAAGCCCAAGGAGAAACCCCAAGGCACAGCAGGACACTGCATCCTGAGATGTTTCTTGTGGTCGGGGCTGCTGGAGACCATCCCAGGTCAACCAAGCTGCTTTGATAGGGGTGCAAGTTGGGACCTGAACAAGAAAAGGTCTCAAATATCACATAATTTCACTGGGCTGCTTCTCTGACGGGCTGGCTGAGCCTCAACATTTCTTTACTAAACCCCAAACTCTCCTTGGCACCTCCCGGCTTCCCGCTCACCCTTGCCAGGTGCTTTGCACTGCTGTTGCCAAAACCCTTGCGCAAGCGCCAGCCACCTTTGCCCCATTCCCAGGTAAATCTCTGTGTGCCTTACCGCTGACGCAGGGACTGCCTATCCAAAAGGCAGTGGGAGCAGAGCATCGACATGGAGGCCCTGGCAAAGGGCCTCAACTTTAGGCCTTTTTTTGCATAGGTTCATCAAAACTCAATATATTTCTTACTCTTTTAGCAGACCAGCATCCCAGTGGTTCATACTCTTCTTGGATGCTTATAAAGGGAATAGCGTGCATCTAACTGGAGCCTCAGTGTTGCCAGACCCTGTGATTTTATTACCAATCTTCTGATATTTGGAATTTTTCATAAAGCTGTGGTTCTTGGATGCAAGTAATTAAGTGAGACTCTCAGCTTTCACTGAGAAATGAAAGGAAGTTTCTAGTCCTCGTGTTTGAGAAAAGCTGGAAAATGTGCTTAGAGGCACAGACTCCAAAAGGCAAATTAAAAGAATCAATATGTTTTGTTTCTTTTTAAAACAATTGTGATTTAGGGACGGGAATGGGGGGCTTCATGATTTATAGATTCTGCGTTTGGCAGCTCTCCAGTCTCAACAATGGCTCTATGCAGAGGGATCTGGGGCTTTTTGAGAGCTGCTCGGTGGTTTTCACCTGATTCCACAGAGGATTTTTAAACACACACTCCTCCCCCCTAAATCTATGTAAGGCATATTCTACAGTAGGCACAGTTTAAAAACACTACGTGCCATCTTATAACCTGGTTAGATCTGAAGTCTCATGCACTTAGCTTCAAAGGGGAGACACCACCACTCTGCCAGCACCATGAACGACACGTTTAACTGGGGTGGGTGGTGCTGAAGTTTTCAAAAAATGAGGTTTTCTTTATATTTTGGAGGTCTCAGAGCTGGGACTGGCCCTTTTTAAATCCATCCGGTATTTGCATCACCCCTGTATGTTATTTCTTCACCTCGCTGGGCTGCTGCTCCCTGCAAGACCACGAGAAGCACCCCGCACCGCACCGCGGCTTCCCTCCATGGGGGCTGTCCCGGGGGCTCGGCTGGCCCAAGGCCAACTGAAATCCATGCAAAGGCTCAGCCCGACTCCGGTGGGCCCCAGCTCCGGCTGCGGACGCAGCTCGCCGAGCGACTACGGGCGACGAGACGTGAATAGGCATTAACGGCTTTATTGCCCCATAATACCAAATGCTCAGTAAATATCCTAATAAAAAGTTGCTCCTCGGGAAGGCAGCGCCTTGTCAATCTTCATGCTGTACCCGTTATACATGTGCTGCGCGTCTTTGTGTTTGTTTTGAGAAGAAACACCCAAACTGCCTTTCCCACTTCATGAGCGAAAAGATTGTGAAACGCTACCGCACCGTGCCAGAGTTACAGGAGCAGAAATAGGTTCCAGTAGATGTTTGTGAACTACAGATGCCCATATCGGGGGGCTGGGGGCGAGATTTGTATGGCAGGTGAGAAAATTGGAGATGCTTTTCTTGCAGGGTGAGGGGTCTAGTTGGGAAGGCAGCTGCAGTGCCAGGCAGCCCCGGCTGAGCCTTCCCCCAAAATTGCAGCCAAGTTATCCTTGGAGAGGGGCCTGCGTGGCTCTGGGCTGAGGCTCTCCAGTGCTCCTTCCCTCACTGGGCAAGCATGGGACTGTTGGCTGGGATAAAGCGTTTCTGGTGGACATCAGACCGTTGTCTTATGCTGAGGCATCTTCTCATGTAGAGAAAGGACATCAAGCAGACGTCGTAGCTTCAGTGCCAGGGGCTGCGACAGGTCTCTGCACAGGTTGCCTGTGTTGGTCCTGGCTTCTGGAGCAAACCCTTCTTGATGGGCCTGCATCCACTGTTCAGGCTGGGTCTGGCCCAGCAACACCCCTTTCCATCTCCTTGTCCCACCCCGATGCCAGCACGGCCTCGCACCTCTTCAAGGGCCTGTATCAGCGATGGTGTGGCCAGCAGGAGTAAGGCAGTGATTGTGCCCCTGTACTCGGCACTGGTGAGGCCACACCGCAAATCCTGTGTTCAGTTTTGAGTACCTCACCACAAGAAGGATGCTGAGGTGCTGGAGCATGTCCAGAGAAGGGCAACGAAGCTGGTGAGGG
>NW_010562044.1:0-1798 GCF_000687285.1 Phaethon lepturus | reverse complement strand
TAGTGATAGGACGAGAGGAAATGGCCTCAAGTTACACCAGGGGAGGTTTAGATTGGACATTAGGAAAAATTTCTTTACTGAGTGAGTGGTCAAGCATTGGCACAGGCTGCCCAGGGAGGTGGTGGAGTCGCCATCTCTGGAAGTGTTCAAAAAAGGTGTAGACATGGCTCTTCGGGACATGGTTTAGTGGGCATGGTGGTGTTGGGTTGATGGTTGGACTTGATGATCTTTTCCAACCTTAGTGATTCTGTGATTCTGTGAACTCTTCTCCTGCAGGTGTTTCTTGGGCTTTTGGTGCCGTAGCATCAGTCGCGTCTCCGGGAAGCAGCAGGGCTGCGCTGGGTGTTTGCTGACCCTTGGGGAAAGTGGGGACGTCGGAGGCCACCATGGACCAAGCTCCTGCAGGGGTTGGTCCCAATTGGTGGGGCTGCGAGCCAGCCTCTGTGTGTGGGCATTGCTCAGCAGGAGCATCCCAGCCACATCTCCCCAGCGCTGGGGCAGGACTTACTCTCGCACCCCTTCTCTCTCACCTCGCATGTTATTTCATTTTTTTTTAGTGAAAATCCATCGGGGGCAGCTGCAAGCAAAACAAAACCCCGCCAAGGCTCATCCGCCAGCGAGTGCCTGCGGGTCGAGAGCCTCACCTGGGGCCGTGTGAGCCAAGAGCCGCGGCACGGCCGGGGTGTAACCGGTGTTTGCTGCGTGGCCAAACCTGGCGCTGCTGCGGAAGGCGATGTAAACAGCTCCACCTTAAACTGCAGCGAGCACCTTAAGCTCTCTTCTGGCCTCCTGCCACCAAAACCGCTCCAGGCTGAGCTTTAATCAGACGGAAGCCTGTGCTTTGCATGGTGGGGGAAGGGGCAGCCAGAAGGACATCTTTCCATTGATTTTTTTTAATTTTTATTGTTTATTTCTTGGGTGGTGATTTTTTTTTTCACCTTGAGACAATAAATTTCAAATTGATTTTTGCAATCCTCTCTCCCCCATCCTCGTACTCTCCCTCTCAAAGGTAATTGGGCTGAGAGGTTTCATTTGTCCCCCTGGCATCCCCTGGTCCCCCTTGATGGTCTCTGAAGAGGGGTTCCACAGAGGGGCCCTGGACGGAGACACGCTGGCGGGGAGCAGCTCCGTCTGAGGACCCCCGGGGAGGAGACACGTCCTTGAGCCCGGTGGGCACATCTTGGGCTCGAGGATGTGCCTCCTCCCCGGGGGTCCTCGGATGGAGCCTGGCTACCCTTTGCAAAGCACCCACAGCTCCCCCAGCGCAGGGCTGTGCCCCCAGCCCGTGGCTCCCTCCAGCACAGCCGATGAGATGGCCTATTTTTCACCAGGCATTTCCTGCTAATCAGACCGTTGGTCCTTGTGCTGATTAACCAGCTAGTCCTCATTTTAATTAAAACATATGCTTTTTTGGAAAAGCCAGAGGTTTCAATCATATTTTATTCTTATCATTCCAGATCCGATCGGCATTAGCTGTAAGTGTCAGGGGGAAACCAAACCAATTAACCCTTTCCCTTGCCGACAGGGGCATAAAATATATCATTGGCTATTCTCCCGGGAAGGATGCAGATTTCTGTAACACTGCTTTGCACCAGAGCCTGAACATCTCGAAACATTTATCCTTACTTTCACAGGGTCGCTCCATTTCATTAAAATACAACGCAGAAAACATGCCAGCCGGGCAGCCGGGCATAAACCCTGTACCATTACGCAGAGAAACTGGTGTAGGGCCAGGTCCTGATCAGAGAGCAAAACGGAGCCGGCGGCTTAGCTCAGGTTTCTCTGCCTGAGCAGGGTC
>NW_010562043.1:0-303 GCF_000687285.1 Phaethon lepturus | reverse complement strand
TCCGAGTGGGGGGCTGGGCCCCCCCAAGACCCCGAGGGGGCCAGGCCGAGGTAGGAGGGAGGGCCCTGAGAGGCCCCATGGGAGGATTGGGGGCCCCACGGTTGGGGGGAACATGGGGCCCCCCAAAAGTAGGGGCTGGGTGGGTCCCTCAGGGGGAGCATTTGGGGGATGGTTGGAGGGTCACAAATTGGGGGGGACCTCCGAGGGCGTCCCCAAAGCTGAGGGGCAGGACAGGGGGGTTCCCCATGTGTGAGTGTCTGAGGGGGGCTCCCTCTGAGGGGGCTCCCATGGGTTGGGGGAGCA
>NW_010562042.1:40725-40956 GCF_000687285.1 Phaethon lepturus | reverse complement strand
CAGGCGCTGGATGAGGAGCTGGAGCGGGACGAGCGCGTCTTCCTGCTGGGCGAGGAAGTGGCCCAGTACGATGGCGCTTACAAGGTACGTGCCTGCCGTTACCGGGACGGGAAGGGGCCTCAGGCGGGCCCTGACCCCTCTTTCCTGCCCCGCAGATCTCCAGGGGTCTCTGGAAGAAGTACGGGGACAAGAGGGTGATCGACACCCCGATATCAGAGGTATGGCTGGGCC
>NW_010562042.1:17606-40694 GCF_000687285.1 Phaethon lepturus | reverse complement strand
GTATGGCTGCTCCTGTCCCCTACCCTGCCGATTCCTTCATCAGCCATGCCCCTGGCGCTTACCCTTCTTGGTTTCATTCTCTTTCAGATGGGCTTCACAGGAATTGCTGTCGGTGCTGCTATGGTTTGTAAATTTGCACTCCTTTACTTCTGAATTAAACATTTAAACTATTTTTATGTACAAAACATCCTGATTTTAATATATTTAATAGGCAGGGTTGAGACCAGTGTGTGAATTCATGACATTCAACTTCTCCATGCAAGCAATTGATCAGGTTATAAACTCCGCTGCCAAGACCTGTTACATGTCTGCAGGATCAATCGCTGTTCCCATTGTCTTCCGGGGCCCCAATGGGGCATCAGCTGGAGTCGCCGCTCAGCACTCGCAGTGCTTCGCAGCTTGGTACGGGCACTGCCCGGGACTGAAAGTTGTTAGTCCTTGGAGCTCAGAAGATGCCAAAGGTCTGCTGAAAGCATCAATCCGGGACGATAATCCAGGTGAACACAGGCAGATCATGGCAATACCTAGTATTTGATCCTGAAAAGAATGTCTGCTTTGTCAACCCTAAAACACTTAAGGTTGCTTTACTACAGCTTTAGGGTACTTACAAAGGCACAGAAATATTTATTCTTTTCTTAACGGTCACTTGCCTTGCTAGCAGTAGACTAATTTTGTGCTGTCACCAGCTACATCTCTTTAGTGCTGGTGTGGAACCAATTAGAGAGCTTAGAAGCATTTATGATTCTATCATAAAGGGGTTAAAAAGGATGAAAATGGATCAGGAGGAGTTCCTGCACATATAATGTCTGTGTAGCTTTTTTTTACAGATCATGAAATTCAGATGATAAATTCAGAATGTCATTAAAAGCAGGGCAACCTTTATTTTTCACAAACATGCACGCAAAATTTAAGACCTTTCTAAAACTAGCCATTCTACCGTCATGTACCAAAAGTTAAACATCTGATCTCATTTAAAACTAATTTTAGACAATTTTTTAAAATAAATCAGTATTGAATTAATGACTGTGATTACTTTTAATTTTTTTTTTATTGCTTCTGCAAACATACACAAGTCGTTGTCGCCTGAATGGGCTTAGTATCCTGAGCTAGTCTGCTGCAGTACTGTTAATCATCAGCACAGCCGCCCACCTGCAGCTGTACACGTTAATCCAAGTATGTTTTCTTCTAGTTGTGATGCTGGAAAATGAATTACTGTATGGTGTTCCCTTTGAAATGTCTGAACAGGCACAGTCAAAGGATTTTGTTGTTCCAATTGGAAAAGCTAAAATAGAAAGGCAAGGTAAGCCAAGAACACAGGTTTTTTCCTTATTAGCTGAACTACTTGGGGACTTTTTTTTTTTAGCCTTCTTGCTATTCAAATATTGTTGTCACTGGGCACAGAAAAGTATTTCAAACCTTATGTTCTGTTGCCCATATAAAGAAAAATCACTTGATTCTCTGTATCTCATCTAAAACTATACCTTTCTAAAAGATTTGTTCCTTAGTATAGAGATGGAATATATGATGTCTGAAATCTTTTTTCCTCACCCTTAGTATGTAATTTTTGTCAAAAACACAGATCACCGTAATATTTCAGCCTGTTTGTTCAGAATTTACCACTGAATTATATGAATGCTTGAAAAGGATAATCTGAAAGCTATATTAAGTATCTCCTCAGTTCACTGAATTAAAGAGTAAAGTTGCACCTTCACATAGTCCTGCTACCACCCTTCATGCTATGTGTGGGCATAGAATACTTCACATTTCAAATAAATGTAAGGAACTTAAATGTACAAGAGAATCCTAGTGTTACCTTGAAAGGAGCCCAAGGTCCAGAGAAAAGCTTTAAATCTTAAGGTGTTTTGGTTTTGGGGTTTTTTTTCTTTTTTGACACTTGTTTCTGTTCTAGGAACTCATGTTACATTAGTGTCACACTCAAGACCTGTCGGACACTGTTTGGAAGCAGCTGCTGTACTTGCCAAAGAAGGTGTAGAGTGTGAGGTGGGTGAGGCTTCTGTTCTTTCCCTGAACTGGGGAAAAAAGCAGAGGGTTTTCTCGCTCAGGCTCTGCAAAACTTCAGTGTATTAACTACAAGCTTCTTACATTTGTAAACGCCTTAACAGCATGTGCCTTTGACCTTTTCATCACAAAATTAAGGCAGAACTACTAACAATTTTCAGATTGACCTAGCTGCATGGTAAGCAGAACAATGACAGTATGTATTAGTATGGTTGTATCTCAATATAGCAAGACTCACCTATCTGGGATTTTCCAGCAGCCACCAGAAACCGTTCTGCAGTGTCTCTGCCAGAATAAAAAGTTAGAAATGTTACTAATTTTAAGTCTTGTCTTCAAAGTTGGAATAGATGAAAGTGCTAAAGGACACTGTACCCTAACAGTGGTAACCAACAGGCTTAGATCGCAGCAAAACTCATGTTGTCCCTTTTTCTCCAGGTTATAAATCTACGTACCATCCGACCAATGGATATTGAAACGGTGGAAGCCAGCGTTGTAAAGACAAACCATCTTGTAACTGTAGAAGGAGGTTGGCCACAATTTGGAGTAGGAGCTGAAATCTGTGCCAGGATCATGGAAGGTACTGAGTTTTGCATACACATGTTGATCTCATCCCCTAGTCTAAATCCGGACAACTTCTTGATGAAGCCAGATGAAAGCAAAGTTAGGTTTTATATCTGAGGAGCTTGAGCCTAGCTGTCTTGCTTTGGAGATTTTCACAGGGTGGATCCAGCTCATCTTCTGTTGCAAGTAATTCTTATCCCAGGAACCTGACTGTGAGAAGCAGGTTGAAAACTTGTGTAAACTATAGTCTATAAAGATAAACAAGCAGGAACAGCTGTCTCTGGAATATTAGAGCTACAGGAACAAATTTGTTTAAATAGATTAAGATTCAGAAATTGAACTGAGAGAAAACCATAGTGCATGGCAACCTGACAGCTGTCTTCTGTTTCAGGATCTGCCTTTAACTACTTGGATGCTCCAGCTGTGCGTGTTACCGGTGCAGATGTTCCTATGCCCTATGCAAAAATTCTAGAAGATAACTGCATACCTCAAGTGAAGGATATAATATTTGCAGTGAAGAAAACTTTGAATATCTAAGTTGTAAATACATGTTTTAAAGTCCTGCTTTATAAAGTATTAATGGTATAGGGCAAGTTGTACGCATAACTTCTGTTGTATAGTTACATGAACTTTTGTACAGTGGGGAAAGTATAGTGACCTCCCAGAGTATTTATATGGGGTTACCCTCTAAGCCACACTTCATATAAGCAACAATGTGGTAATACTTGTTTGTTCAACAGTACAGGTGGGTTAGTGCTACTGTATGTGAAGAAATGCTATTCTAAATTCAGAGTGAGGAAAAAATCTTCCATTTCTGCTTGGCTTGTAATTACCAGACTAGCTGTGTTAAACTGGCTGTAGGGGTGGTTGAATGAGGAACTGCAGTGAGCAAGGGGGGCCGAGTCCAGCCTTGGAATGCTGTAGGAGCCCATGGGTGCAAGGCTTACTAAAGGTGAATGCTCAGACTGGGGTGTATGAAGCCTTGCTTTTCAAGTTCAACAGTTCAGTGCAACTATCTGCACAAAGTGGCTTTGGAAGCCTGCAGTATGGGCTAAGAGGTGGCTAAATGTGTTTAGTTTGAAGAGCATCCAGTCACAGAGGAAAGCTTCTGCACAAGAGCTTAAATAAAGATCCTGATCCTCTTAATTTTTCTTCACTAGCTGCCACATACAATGATAAAAAAGATACTTGCCCAGAAGTTTTGCTTCTATGTTCTTTGTTGTTTGGTTTTTTTTAAACTCATCACATGGGGCTAACAACAGCATGCTCAAACTATAATTCTTAACTATGCAAAGTAAGTTAAGTTATTCAGATGCACCAAGCCTGGGTCTGAAGCAGCAGTTGTGTAGATAGTGTTTGAAGAGCTGGGAAACAGTTGCAGCAGCCTTTCACAGATGCCCACATACCAGGGTTTATCTAGGAGGCTAGTCCTGACAGGTGGGGAGGGCTCCACTAGGCTCTGTTCAGCAGCGTCTGGTACAGAGTGAAAGCTGCCTTTAGGAGCCTGCGCAGTGGGGCTTGCCCTATATTCCGACTGGGCTGCCTTTCCCAGGAACTGTTTTGGAGAAGAGATACTTACCTCTGTAAGCAGGCTGAAGAACTCGGGTCCTGTTTCAGTCAAGGGCCAGGAATACCTTTCAGGGTATTTCCTTTTAGCAGAAGTGCTGTTAGGTTCTTAGAAAGTCTGGCTTGCAGGTGCAATCCTAGCTGAATGTACCCACCACCACACTGCTGAAGGAATTCCATTAACGTTTTAATAAAAATGACTGAATATCACAGGTTACATGAAACTTTGTACAGACATTCTCTGCATAGTAACAAACACTGATGTACTTGAATTTAAAAAATGGATTATCTATAATCCTTTAAAGTGCAATTTGTTTAAGGTTTTAAATCAAAAAGGATCTTCAATAAAGTTTAAGCTGCAGAATTAACTTGAAGTAATTTTGCATTTAACTAAATCAAGAATAATATCCCAGTGCCCTATTAACTCCCATTTCAACTGTTTCCTCATTTAGAAACACTTTCCCTTAGAGTTACAGGTAGGATGTCCATTTAAACAAATTTACTGAGACAGCATTTTTACTCCACCAGCAAATATGGTGGGAATAAGATTTAATTCTCCTGCTCCCTCACCTGTGCAGTATGCTTTAAGGGTTGGTGGGGTTGGATTATGTAAAACAAAACTTGCTGATTCAATGCAGCAAGAATTAAGATGAGTTACAAGTGCATGAAAAGAGTTGAAAAACTGAGCAGACTAAAACTACATTCCTGTAATTTAAAAAAAGGGGTGGAATAGAGCTAGAAAAAAATGCATTAATTCACCATGATCATAGTAATTCCTATTTTCAGATTTTTATTCAGCTATATAGAAGTTGCTGTACCCCTGAAACTGCAGTTAGAGAACAAAGTTCTTGAAACCAAGTAAAGAATGGAGTACTTATCATAGCATGGCAATGCAAATCAGACAGGGCAGTGCTGCTACTCAAGGAAAACTGAAACGGGGTAAACGGAGCTACAGCATGATTAGCTGCTATATGCTGGTGGATCAGTCGCCCGTCAGGAAGGTCTTGTTCCTAGACAGCACAGGAGGGGGAAAGGAAATTCAATCCTGCTGTGACCAGTGTCCTCAGCTGATCCTGGGAGCGCTGTAGTCGCACGTCTGTGTTTTCTTCAGAGTTCCTTTCTGAAAATTTTGAATGGAGCTGAGTAAGGCTCCCCGGCTTGCACTGACATCAGGCTGCGGGTGTGGCTGCGTTGGCACCTCTGTACGTGGAGGAGGAGCTGCTGGTGGCAGGGGTGGCGGTGGCGGTGCTGGGGGTATCGACGATGCTCCTGTTGAGGTGAGAAGATGTAGTTTGATTATGTCAAGAAGGTCCTGTGACAGGACTGCGGCTGCTTAGCTGGACTTGTTCAGTCCTGCCCTAGTCATGCCATTCCTTGAATGCCAGTGGAGTGTGAAGAACAGAATGGATGAAAAATGCCAAAGTGATCAAATCCCTCTATCTGCAGGTGAGTCGTGGCATCTGAGACAACTCTGGAAGGAAGCCTGAAGTGCCTCAGTACTTGGGGATATAAAACATGACACAAATGTCATCTTGTACTGAGGGAAATGGAGATCACTTAACAGGACTTCCCAGGTTCAGTTTCTTTTGTTTGTCCCCAGAGGGACAGTTTGCTCTTTGGGTCATGAACAGTAACAAAGACTGGAAGCAAATCTTGCTACCTATTCTTATTTACATTACTAACTTTACCTTCTTATGAAGGACCACATCACTGTAGCATTTGTGATGACTTGGTCAGATTATAGTCCATTTTAGAAGTACTAACTGCAGATAGAGTTTTCTGGAAGTGTTTTACCTTCCACAGGACTGTCAGACTTTCTCCAAACACATTGTACCAAATGCTTGTTTCGCAGTCTGAATGTGTCACAGACATCTGCCACTCACACCGCTTGCCTGCCTCTTGTGCTCCCACCAGTCACCTTTGCACTCTGTCCCTTGCTTTCTACCCGAGTCACATCCATCTCATACTTCTCATCATGCCTCAGCCTCCACGTCCCGACTCCTGGGAAGCCAGAGCCCACAGCAGGGCACACAGGCAGCTAGCCCAGCAGTGAGGGCCTGTGTGGAGGTGCTTCCTTGCCAGCCCAGATCCAGGCAAATGGCCTTATTTGCACTAAGCAGCTCTCCCAAACACCCTGGTCTTGTGCAATTCCGCTGCTGCACAATCGTTTCTACACATCCAAGTATCAACAGAGATCCATGCTGGAGTAAGAGCAATGGGCATCAGAGGTGACCCCTTGCCCTTCTGCAAGACATCCACGTGAAGGTGGCATTGGCAGCACATCACCAGCTATATGGGGAATGATGGGCCATATATGATGTCTCATATATTCTGGAATGAGCAGGGGCATAATGATTAATATCTTAGAACTATTCAACAGTGAATTTTAACTAGATCATCTAGATCATGTTATTCCATAGTAAGACTAGAGAGACAGATGACACCTAAAGTATAACACTTGCTTTTGGGAGCTCTAACCTATAAAGAGGAATATACTGGTAAGTGGCAAGAACTATGACAAAACGCAAAATAACATGAGGTCAACCAAGAGACTGTGGTTACTGAAGGAGAACTGCTTGCTATGAAGTAAGCAAATACCAAACAGTTAAAGGACATTATGGCACATGGACTCAAAGATAAAGCTTCAGCTACAGAAAACGAGTGGGCAATGATGTTACCTGTGCTCCACTTCTCTCTCAATTCCTCACTAACACTTGCTCTCAGACTAACTAGTAAAAAAGTTAACTGCTGTAATTTAAAAAGTAGTTCTACTAGATGAAAGTCATAACTCAAAGCTCCCTCATTTTGTATTTATACCAGTCTTTGAAGAGAGACTTTTCCGATATGGGAGGAAGCTCAAAATGCAGAGTATTCATGCCAAGCATTCAATTTTGCCAGTGTACATTAATACATGCCATGACTGTAGCACTTCTAACTCTTCAGGAGAAATTCTCATTGGCATGAAAACACCTTCTGTGACAACAAACTATGGAAGTACATACTGGGCTCATCTTCACTCTCCTCCCTTCCAGAGGAAATACTCAAGTCCTAGTAGAAATATCAGAGCTCAACTGAAACAATTTAACATGCCTGTTGCATGTGGATCAACTGCTCTCTTAAGTAATCAAAACTACACAATGTTAGCACGAACTGAAATAAATTGCATATTGATGCCTTGGGGCCATCGAACTTATCCAATCTACTTTTTACACTAGCATGTAAAGTGTAACGGATGTAAGTCCATTTATTATTAGAAATACTGGAAAACCATTCCCTAGGTTAGAGTCCTTTTGTTTCTCATGTGTACAGACTGACAGCAAAGCACAGCAAAGCAAAACTTCACACTTTGCCAAAGGAAGAACGAGACCAAAAACAGTTCAAGAAACCACTTTTGTGGTTAAAATGGTCAGAGCAGAACACTGAGGGCTGCCATACCAGCACTATCACCAAACTGGTCAGATGAACTGCTGTAAAAGAGCCAAGACCAGCTAATCATAAATGAAATGGCTTGAAAGCGATGCAAGAACTGCAGAGAATGAAGACGAGATTTTTGGCTGGAACTGCAAGGTTAGGTTGAAGAGGCTATGCAAGTAGTTTTACGTGATGCAATACGGAATGACCATGAAAACGGCAGCCAGGTATTTGTATTCCATATGGAGTCAACAGGAACATATGCAATGAAAGAGGGTACACATTTGACAGAGAGAGGGGGCAAAAAAAACCCACAAAGTGCTTGAATCACTAAGTATTATTAGGTCAAGATTCCATGTGTTATCTTCAAATTTTAGTCTGGTTATTTTACAATGGGGGCAGAAAAGACAAGAAGTAGGGGGAGAGGCCACCTTCCTTCCTGGAAATTTGTTAAAATTCTTTAGGATTAACTATTACTGAAATTGAGCTGCTGACAGCATACAGTTAAACTCTTGGGAGATTGATGACAGGTGACAATACTCTGACACCTGAGCTGTGCCTTAAAACATAAATACACACAGGTTTTAGAATGGTATCTGACTAGCTGTGAGCATTACATATTGAATGCTTTAATTAAGAGCACGATTCTGAAAATCTTCAAATCCATTAATTTCAATTAGTTGATCAAAACCAAGCTGTCCTTCCCTTCTTGAATGAGTGGTGCAAAGGAAATCTTAGTTCATGCTGGTACTCAATTATGCAGTTACATCTACAGAGTAAACTGTTCTGCCCAACAGTGAAATTATTTTCCTGCATATACTAGAAAAGACAAGTGCTCGGTTATAACTAGACCTTTCCAATACATATGTTGGAAGAAGTTGCCTGCAAACACACATTTTACTCATTCATGCAGCTGTAAGAATAAAACACTCAAACAAGAACTTACCAAGGGTTTTTTACAGGGACATTTTTGTTAAGAGAGTGTGTTAAAAGGAATAGGAAGTAAATCAGATGCTGTAAACTTGATGCCTGAATTGAAACAAAAACTTAATTATGAATTTAAAGTGACAGTAATTGTGCAAATAGCATTAAAAACTTGGCTGAGAATGGGATGCAAACAAGGAAAATCATTTTAGTGATAGAGTTTTTAAAGATGCTGTATTTCATTAAAATAATCCATAAGAATGTTCAGATCTTTTTCTCCTATTCCCTCCCAATACAAAGCAAGTCCAAGATTTGCATTCAACTTTCCCATACAGAAACAGAGCATCTTTAAAGAGATAAATCAGCATTAGCTTACTTTTCCGAAAATTCACGTTCAAAATGTTGCATGCTCTATTGAAGACAGCAGAGAAAGAGAGAGGACACAAGTTAATCACCCAGTTCTCGTGTCAAAGTAAGCAAAACAGATACTGTTAGCTGAAAAGTTAGTATAAAAATCAATACATTCTTATTTACTGACAAATATGAGGATAGCAGATTGACTATTTCATATTACATATACAACACTTTGTCCGATTCTGAATAACAAACCACAATTTTCCATGCTATAAGCATTATTATACTTGATGAACAAATACAACACACATGCTTTCAGTTGCACATGCTATAATTCAAGCTTTACAGGATTAAAGTGCATTTAGAGAGATTTAGCAAGAAATCTGCAGGAAGATTAGCCATAGACGAAGTAATCCATTCCGTTCAAGGAACACTTCCAGTCGTACTAACACCTGTATTTACACTTACGGTGCATGGGTCAGAGACACTCGAGCACTTACTAAAGCATTCAAAGTGTCTTACAGACAGGTGAGGGGCAGAAAAGATGCACCATATGGGTGCCTATGAAATATGTCATACTGAAGGATTCAGAACAAATTGGCACAGAAAAAGATAGCTAAGGTTACGTACAACTCTTTCACTTTATTCCTGCAGGAAAGCAAAAATGGCACCCTCCAAACTTTTCTCTATTGTAAGAGAGCTCACTGGTATTTTGTGGGCTTATTGGATTTAGAGAAGTGAAGTGAAGTTTTAAATAACCCACACCACAGTGTTCTGCATCCCTTCTGATCCTAGCCACAGCTCATAGCCACAAAGAAAAATAACAGATTCTCAAGAAAGCAAGGAATTGTCCAAATGGAGAAAAAAAAGAATCAAACATTCAAGGGAGAATGTCAGAAACATGGGAAGTTACATTAGAATCACTTGCCACAATCTGAAATAATGTATTTCAAATATGTTATTTAGCCAAGTATGTACAACAAAAACAGCCCAAAACATTCCAGTCAATGAGAAAAGCCCATGAGAGCCTAAGTTTCATAGTAGATACCTTTCCCCTTAAAGCAGGTCATGCATTCAATCCTACAGCTGCAGCTATCATTACAAAGACAGCCGAAGACAGCAATCATTTTCTTTCTTGGTATGTTTTGCACTGACTATACCAAGCACTCTACCGCAAGCTAAGTCTTGCAAGGCCTTTGCTCAGAGGCAAAGCACCTCTCAAAATGTGTGTGAAACCCCCTGAACGAGGTTACTTACCCAGGGCATGTCAGCCTGGAGCCCGTTCACCTCTGGTCAGTGTCTCTGGCTCTGCACATACCCACACACTACATTGATTTGGTTGGTTACAGGCCAGGACAAGGGCAAGAGCTTCTGTTGGGTACACTTTTCCATGTCAGCCTTCATTTTGCCATGGTGGCATCGTTATCAGTAAGGTGCTTTGAGATGCCACGATTCTAACACAACCATGACCAAACCAGAAAGACAGACTGAAAGCCCCTTTTGCGAGTCATCTCACCACACTGATACCCACAAGCAATTTTTGTTTAGAGGTAAATATTATTAGTAAGTACAAGGAAACTGGAAGAGAGAGATACAAGCTATAGAAGCATCAGTTGTCACAAAGAAAGTCCCACCATAGGGCCAGTGAGTCTCTCATCGAGTCAGTAATAGCATACTTGCTTAGAATAACTGAAAGTACAACATTGCTGGTGAAAAAAATCAGGTATGCTAGCTTTCTCTTAGAACTAATATCTGAAGTTTCTTCTACGAATTCTACTCACAAAAGCATTCCCGAAATGGTGACACTTGCCTTTACAACCAATCAAATGCATCAAAGCCATCGGCACTTTAAAGCACTTTCCAATTTCAATGTGGGTAGGGCAACATGCACAGTGTCAAATGGGGTTGATCACCACAACTCACCATTAGCATACTGGCAGCAGGATGACCGACACACTGTGACAATGTGCTTCGAACAACAGAGCCAAGTTTTGAGCCCAAACTTGAGCCAGTTTTAGCCATTTGAGCCACATCTACCCATAAACCTGCATCACATACTCGAAACTTGAAAAAGCTTTCAACCAAGTTCCAACAGGTTCAAGTTAAAAACATAAGTAAAAGGTAGTTTTATTGCAGAAAAAAAGAAGTGTTTTCTAAACATCTGTCCATTTTGGAGGCGTAAGATTTTCTTTTGCATTTTCAGCTGCTTTCTTATTAAAACACACAGATCTTGAAATAAACCCTCCAGCTAAGAGTCAGTACATCCACAGAACAGCACTGTCATTGTGCAACACAATAACAGTAATTATCTTGTTTAGACTAACTGGGAGAAGTAAGTTCATAAAATATACACTTCAACCTGCCCTCAACTTGAAGGAGGAAGGACCAATTTGAATTTCACCATGACTGATTTGAATTACATCACACAAACTGCATGTCCTTTGAAAGACCATCCACAGCAAACACAAATTTGATTGCATTGCTTTAGTTAATGAGTTGTGCTGTGCACAAAGTTCCTGGGACTAGAAATCATATGGCATGAGTTATCATAACAAACAACAACACAATGCACTGCTTACTTCCTAGAAATTTATTCCATTAATACCTTCTGCTGCTAATGTTTGCCAGCGCTCCTCTTCTAGCCCGTCAGATTGAAGCATGCCCACTACTGCTCAATATTCAGATTTGTAATGAAACTTTCATGAGCATTTCTATTGCCCACTCAAGCAGATTCTTCACCACTTCCTACCACCCGTCCTAAACATTAGAAAAACGGAACAGCTACCCAGAAAACTGGAAGAGGAAACTGGCCAAAAATCATAAAAATATTATTTTTAACCCAAATCAGTTGCTGACTTGTTCCTACCAGTTCTATTGGTGTTATCAATGGGCAGTAGCAGAACAGGGGAGATTTAGGCAGCCTAACCCACTGAACTTGTCACATCCAAAATTCCTGAAACTACATCACAGCAGTACAGGCATACAGAGACAATACACAAACAAGCAATCAACAAACAGTATTTCATAGTCAACAGAACAAATGCATATTGCAACATGAGGGCCAGAAAATGTCTGGAAAGTAGCAACGTTGGTACCAGAGTAATACAGACTGTGAAGCAAGCACGTATATCCCATGGGTAAATCATATCATACATATCTCAAGGAAGGTAATTAAATTAAAAAGAACAGTATTAAAAGGCCCTCAAAAAAGAGCAAGTGCCCGTACTCAGGCTGACACAAGATAAATGTCATCTCCATGTTCCATCCTTGAAAACCACCATCCCTTAACCATCCTTGGGAATAACACCCACAGTTGTGGGGGAATAAAAAACAAAGAAAAAGATAAGCACTGTAATGACTCTTGAACTTACCTGCTGTAGAGGGCGGAGTGGGGGATGATGGAGATGTTAATGGGGAACTCGCCCCAGAGCCTGCTAAATAAAACAAGTCTAGTAACTAAAGCTGTGACATTAAAATTCAACACAGCCAGACAAGACAGATTGTTGGAAACAGGCCAACTTTATTGACTGAAGATCCAATTCTGCTTCCACTGAAATCTCAGGAAAGATTCCCATTGATACAAAGTGTCACTCGGACCCGATCTGAATAGAGAAGCTTTACAGTACACAGTATCAGAGGAGGTCCAAACACATAAGCAGCGCACTCAACAGTATTCCTCAATGGGAAACACTTCTTTTCTGTTGCATAGGATGTTGGATTTCAGCGTCCAAATTCTGTTCTCCTTAAGAGTTGTGCCACTGCATGGATGGCACCCCATTTCTCCTTCTAAGAGATGATTTTTAGTCAGTCGCTGTACTCCGCAAGTTACTCTGATATCTGACTGTGCCACAGTAGGCTGCTTTTGGACACATTTTACTCAGGCAAGTCAACTCTGTTAAACTGTTCAGTAGTACTGACCATTGTTTTTAGTTAAATTAAGACCTGTCAAAGGCTCTCTTGTTTTAGAATTTGACACTGAAGCAGCAATTAAACACATAATTTTCTCATTCATCTTAACACCTTACTACGGAATACAGATCACCACAGAGTTTCTCCCTGAAGGCTGCATTACTAAATGGCCCAAACAATGGATGTTATTATTCCATTCAAATGTCAAACAGATTGAAGAGACTTGGGTTTTTGTTTTGGTTTTTTTTTTAGGAATGGGGCACAGAAGAGAGGACACATTGTTTTGTATTAGGCAGCTGAAAAATCTAACACTAAGAATATTTTTAAGCCCTCAATATATCTGTTATTAAATACCCAAAACAGTGGTATCAGGCTTAGGCCAATATTAATGTATAAACTGATAGTGTCCCTGGATCTTTTAAGGCAGAAAATGACAGCAACAACAAAAACATTGACATAGCTGTGTAGAAGCAAGCTCTTCTCTCTGTAGTTACCTGAGTTATTTGAGTTGCTGTATTTTGCTGAGTGTTCTTCCCCACTTTCGTAGGCAGAGCGTTTTGACTTCTTTAAACAAAGCAGAAGAAACAGAAGGTGGGAATGAACAACTGCTTTCCGTGATAAGGATTGAACTGACACACAGATTTTTAACAGCCATCCACCGTATCACACAAGGTTTATCAACGCTCAACAGCCCTCACTCCACATGCAATGTGTGCTGCCATGATGACAACAGCAGCAAGGCTCAGTGTTCTGCACTCAAGTATCTCCAGGCAAGCAACCAGGGCAACTCTAGTGCCCTCTGACCACAAGGGTCAGGCATAAAATTTTACAAAGGCATAAAACTTACACACCAAAAAGGAAGAGAAACGCAGACAGCGTGCTGCAGGAGCAGACTAAAAAAGTCTCCAGTACCCTCACTGGGCAGCAGGAAGCAGCACAGGCTGAGTCATCTGTGTATATGGTGCTAGCTAAGCCCTTTTTTATACAGCAACCTCAAACAGGTTAAACCAATATGCAAGTCAGCTACCATTATAACTTGAACTTGGGAGGAAGTGTATTGCTTAGCTACAAGAAGTGAAAACAATCAGGAAGCAGTACAGAAAAACACAGGACAGACTAGACCAGCGTACCTGTGGTAGTGCATACTACACATTCAGACAAGATACACATCTTTTTCTGTGTCAGAAACATATGCAAAGATTGCTTACCTTTCGTGCTAAGATCTTCCTTTTCTTTTTTTCTTCTTCAGAGCCATGATGAGATTGAGCTCTTGTCAGCCTTCTGTGCTGGTGAATCTTCAAAATGAAAGGAAAAACAGAAAAAGACCATGCTAAGATCTTAAATGTTGTCAGACAAGGCATTGGTTTGGGGTGCAAGAAAACACACTGTAGTCGCTTTGCATGTTTACTTTTCTTTTTTCATTTTTAGTTTTTATCTTTACTGTTGCTGGTAGGGGCTGGAACTTCATACTGCTGTTAAAATGATCCTTTAACTTAGTTGCCACTGTCTGTGAAGCTACAGCACTTAAACAGTGAAATGCCATACAGTCAACAGCTGCTTGACAACTCCTCATATTGCATTTTTGGGAAAAAAAATCTGTTGACAAAAGCCTTTATTACTTAAAATCACTTTCTTTCTCCATGTAAAAGTGATAAAAGGAAATGGAATGTCTGTAGGAAATATAGTAAAGAAATGCAGACGTTACCAATTTCTGTTCTTCTGTTAATCGTTTTTCTATGCATTCCTTGGAGGTTTTCAATGCCTCTTTTAGCTTAGTAGGAATCTAATATAGAATGGGGAAAAAAAAAAAATCATAGCACAAAACATGATAAAGGAAAACACAACGTCACCACTCAAACCTCACCCCCCCATTCATCTGATCATGTTGCCCATCTAAAGCCCCAAGTTTTGACACTATTCCTCTAGCGAAACAGAAAGGAGCACTCTAGATGCATGTTTTCCACTCCAAACCTAGCTACAGATCTAACAGCAGGGACAAAGAATCACCAAATAATGGAAGGGATACTCTAATGGTAGGGACAGCTAACTGTTTTGATACTCCGGCCACATCCCCATCACATCCCCACACTGCCATGAGGCTGACAACACAAGACACATCACACAGGCCCTCCAGGAGAAGTGCTCTGGGGCAGCTCCCCAACAGGAACAGATGTGGCTCCCCTGAAGTCCCAGCCCTGCAGCGCTGGCTCTGACAACAACGTGCTGATGGTGTCACCCAGCAAAACCAGTTTCCACAGGTCTTAGCAATTCATTTCCTCTCACTGCAAGAGACCCACATTACTAAGCAGCTTCTTCTCAGAGCACCATCACCGGTCACGCAAATTATTTCCAGCACAGAAATTACACTTGGATACTCATGGGTCACACTGTGCCCTCCTTCTAAGGGGTGACGTAACGTTCTTGGGTACAATTCACCAAAGGAATCCAAATACTGATGGCAATTGCCATAAAGCCAAATAAAGCCAGCTCTCCTCTACCCTCTTTGTCAATTAACACATAGCTACACACAGCCTGGCACTTCCACAAACATCAGAAAATCAATGTTCAACTCTACCTTAAACTGTGGTTTCTCGGAGTTTGTTAGCAGGACATCACTGAATAATCTGTAAGTGGATGAAAAAAGAAAAAAAAAAATTATTCTCAAGAGAGAGGCAGAACTACAGTGAGAATACTTCTAGTACGGTTTGCTTAACTCCCTCTTTCTCTTTTTCCTTCTCTGTCCTCATCCCTAGGCCACTGCTTGTTTTCTTCCCCTATAGGTTTTTATGTACTGCTTTTTATTTTCCAAGCACTGCCATAAAATTGGCAGCATCCAACCCTCAGAATGTAGCCACTACTTATGGCAGAATTGGCAAGACTGTGTGAAGTATTTTGAAAGCTGATAGAACAGGTACAATTATCAAAGGCAGAGAATGGTTTCCCCAAAATAAGAACGCCTTTTCCTTAAAAGTATATGGACTCTTTAATGACAAAAGATTACCAGGGACTTTATTTTACATTTCACCTAAACAAAACCATTGCTCTTTTTAAGAAAACTCTCCTAGCATAACCATTGTTTTAGCATTAACAAGAACCATGTGGAAGATCAATGAGTGAACTTAACACTTGAAAATATCTGCATTCTTGTCTGTACTCCAGGAAAGGCAACTAAAGCAGATATTCTAGTATTTTTGCTCTCCCCTCTATGGTATCAGCAGCAACGGCATAAATGATTAATCCTTTTCCATCAAACAAAAAGACACTAGAGGGCAATGGTAGTCTGAAAATAAACTGGTTAGTCCATTTCAAGATACTTTGTTCTGGAGAACATACTAGAAAACTGTCCCAGAAAGAGATCTTGAGCCTGGCTCCAAGATAAAAATTTCTGAGGTTTTTTTGTTGCTGTTCACTAAGGAAAATTATCACAGGCGTATACTAGAGAGAACAAACTCAAGTCTAGAATCAAGCTTAAAAGAATAGTTTTCCATGAAATATTCAGATATAAATAGAATTTTTAAAGACTTGTAAAAAAACCACAAATGTTCACCCTTGTTTACAGGGCATTTTTCTAACCCTTCCCGATTACATGTCCTTGCAAAATTAAGCAAACTCATAGTTTATATGGTTATAATAAATAATAGAGCTCAATGAATATTTAAATTACATTAATTGCATTGCACATCTACATAGAACAGTTGTGAAGTGTATTGGTATGAAGGGAATGTACTATAATATCCTACATATCAGATACAGCTGGGCATGGATTGTTTGTTTACCATCTTTTAAGACCTCTATATTCACAGGATTTTCTTATAGTATTTCTCCCCTGCTTACATTCTTCTCTCTACATCCCACCTCCTTTAAGAGCAGAGGAAGGGAGGAGCAGAAGGAATTGGAGGCTGAGAGAAGCCTGCAGTGTCTCTTCCCAACCAGGAAATATAAATCGTAGGGCATGTTCTAGATGTACTGCGATCTGTACACTGTGAGATCAGACCTAGATTTAGGTACGGGCAACCTGTCATTTATAAGGTCATGACTCTGGCACCTCGTATTAAGAAAAAAGCTGCGGGTCTACGCTCAGCATGCTGGTGACAAGTCACTGCACAGTTACAGCAGACAATTTCCCTGGTAATACTGTCTCCTAATTGCAGGAAAGGCAGCACTGCAGACAGGTATGATCTCCAGCTCAGTCATGCACTGACATTGCTCCCTTTCTGCATCCTAGTCTTGCCCCATACGTGCCCTTACCACTTCACTGCATCACTGGGAGGACAGCCTGTAAAGAAATTTATTCTGCCTATGCTTCAGAGCCAGCCCTGCCAGAAACCAGCCAGAACATCTACACAATATTTCATACCCAGACCCAGTCTCAATGTCACTGCTGAGCAAAGCAAGAGATCTATTTTGCTAGTCATAAGTAAACTGATAGTAAAACCTACTCAAGTAGCTCTGAAAGGGACATGCAAAAAGACTCCCTATTCTAAATGCTCTAAAACAATCTGTACATGATCTTAACCATGCTTGCACTACTTTAATAGCTGGATCGATTTAAACCATAGCACCGTGCAAATAAAATGCATTCATAACAGCTCCAATACGCCAAGAGACAAAGAAATGTTATATGAGCACCTATCATGTTCACAAGGGATGGGTTCTATAAAGCCTATCAATTTTAAAGCTTCAGTTGGGATATACTATACATCCCTCAGAACAAGGAGCAAATCTTTCTAAAAAGGAACAAGAGTGAAAAGGATCTTCCTCCCAATATAATTAAAAACATTGCTGTGAGTATAAAACAAGTAAAAACAAGACTTACGGCATCTGTAAGAGCCGTGAAACAGTTGGCATGCCATTCTTCATAGCTTCACAGGTCAGAATGGATTCCAACACAGACACTACCAAAGAAAGAATAAGAATGAACACATTTTTGCACGGCAGGATAGCAAATGATTTAGAACGAGTGTCTGGCACTGCTGCGTGATGTTCCCCTAAGTATTGCATCAACTAAGCAATGATGAAGCTCTGTGGCATGTGTTTTTTATTACAATGTTACTATTACAGATACAAACTTTTCAAGAATGTTAGACATGAGGCAAGGGAATCCAGACATCTAATTACTTACTACACACTGCTTTACCACTCAGTTAAAGAAAAAAAAACCTTTTATTTATATGCTACATATATTTCAGGAAGAACATGTTTTCTATTTTTACAAATTACTAATTTACGGTCACAGGCTGCAAAGATCTTAGGCTGCTATTTCACAGCACTTCAGCTTAGGTAAAAGGTAAGAGTACTCAGGAAGCTGAGACTGATGTTTTCTTGGCTGTATACTAACCAACAAACACTGATGGTGCAGGAGGGAAGCTGTCTACTGGAATCGTATCTGGGGGTCTTCCATATGTCATTTCATACAGTAAGTGTCCAAAGCAATGTACATCAACACCTTCTAAAGTCTATAGGGGAACAAAAAAAATAAGAACACAACTTGCTAGAACCAATCAGTTTTTCACAACTGGTTTGAAAACATGCAATAACCCATTAAAGAAAAAGAATGGTCTTGCATGTGAAGATAGAAAAGAGGAACCATTCATACAGTTCCCAACTACAACCTTTTCCCTGTATAACTTTAGCTCAAATGAAATCTTCACACTTCAAGCTAAAGAAGCTACTGCTGTGTTTCTGTATGTGATGATACAAATAGGATAGCAGTATAGTCATGTTCTGTAAAAACGCATAAAGTACTAAATTCTTTTCATACCCAGCAGTTGAGAGCCATACATTGATACGAATCACAGTCAAGCACATTTTCCTAGCTAAGACAAACGGCAAAGAATGAGATTCATAGTACAATCAGCTGTCATTTTACAGGGAGGTAGATAAAAAGACAGCAAAAATGCATACCAAACAAACCTAGGAGAGCCTCTTTCACCTCTCCTTAGGTTTGTACAAGCTGTACATACATGCTAAGATCCCAGACAGCATATTTTCGAGATTTTTGAATCATGTTTAAACAGAAATGGCTCCTCTTACTGGAAGAAGCTTATAACTTTGATGGCACTAACAGATTTGGACTAACCACGAACTTTGATTGTTTCTTTGACAGCACAGTACGACTTGTTTAGCAAGGTCAGCAAGCAGCTGTCTCATGATGCTGTACGGATTTTATTACAATGAGCACTTAAAGGCAGCGCTGCAACACAGCAAATTTGTTTTCATATTTTTGTAGGAAGGTAATATTTTGCTCTGCAAGCCTGCAGTTGGAGACACCCTTCAAATAAAAAAAAACCAGCTTTTAATAGCTAGATATCTGCAAGCATCTAATCAATTTTCACAGTATCCACCAAAGACAAGGCTGATTACTACTCCCAGCTAAGACCAAGTAATAACGTGCGCTTATTGTACAGACATACCATGAAAAAGCGTGGTAGACAATATGAACATTCTTATGAAATACAAGACCAGGGTGGAAATAAATCTTAAAACAACTACAGTTTATCTCTATTTGTGCTAGCACTGCTGTCATGAAAACTCACCTGCACTCCCCTTCTACCTGCTTACCTTTGGCCTCAGCCTCACTCCAGTGTGCTGCAACAAAACTTCTGTGCAGCCAGACAGTGATTTGGAGGAAGCAGAAAAGGGATTTGATGGAGAAAAGCTCAGATTAAAAAAAAGGGGGTTAAGAGATACCTTTTTTTTTCCCCTTTCTCATTCTAGTCAGTTCTCCACAAACAGAAGTTGAGGATAAAGAGCTGCATAAGAGTCAGCTGAATTAATTGTCTGAATCTTACATTAATTTTGCGAAACTGTGAAAAGTATGATCGATAAAATGATGGAAGTCCCAACAAGGAATTTTCTAGATCCAGTAGCTTGCAGGTGTCCCCATCCAATATCACATTGGCAGAGTGAAGATGGCCATAAGGAAATCCTTTCTCATGCAAGAATTTTAATACCTGAAAAAAAATCCAAGACAGGAGCACTGTCGCAAGACGCTCTGATGATCTCAAGATCTTAAATGCTCCAATACCAAAAGCAGATACATAATAAATGAGGCCCCTATTTGGAATGCTTGCTCAACTTGATCTTCTAGCTACATCATCTTTAGTTGACTATTCATTTCCATTTCACTGGTAACATTTCTCACAAAACAAACATTTGATGGTTTATAGACACCTCCCAAAGAGATCTGGAAACTAAAATTCACAATTCCACTGAGTATTATAGTTTGAATACAAAATTTAAAAACACATTAATGATAATGAATTTATGGCACATGTTCTGCAGGCTACAAATTACTTTTTTCCCTTTTCCCGCAAGGGAAAAACTACATTATCACTTCTCTCCCATTTCAGCTACCAACTGCCTCTTTTTTTTTTTGTCAGAAATGGCCTCACACATACATATGTAAATTCAACTCTCAGCAGCTAATCTTAATTTACATTTAGCTTTGAAGTCTGCTGCCGAAATAAAGCTTGTGTGCTCAAAAGTTTGTCTACTTTTTCTAGATAAACCAGTTAGCCTCAAAAAAAAAAATCATAAAGGCTGGTAAATAAAGAAAAAAATACCTCTAATATTTGCCTTCCATATGTTTTTATTTGCTGAAGTTCAAGACCTTGAATTTTTTTGGGATTGCAATACTTCTTCAGGAACGGTTCTTTTGGCTTTGCCTTTAAAAGAAACACACATATCAAGTATCATGCCCAGAAAAGCCAGTAATTGTCTTACTTTGCTTAGCAATACTTGGTAAACAGTTTTATAAAAGACGTACTATGGTCATTCCAGCAAACATTCTACCATGTGAGTTGGGGGTGGCAGGAGGGAGACATTACCTTATAAATAAGGTCCTTTAGTGTCCCTTTTTCACTGAATGGTCTAATAACCAGCGCTGAAGATTCATTGGCAGTGGCAAAAGTGATTTTGTAAATATAGGGATGCTACCAAAAGAAGAAATTGTAGGTAAGTTTTAGATAACAGATTCTATAATTCATTTTTGCTCAATTCCCAAGTAAGAAAAGATCTGCCTGAATTGTATATTTAAAGTAATAAATTAGATTCTGTCAGTGGCATTTGCTCAAGTTATTCAGTCTTAATCTGGATTAAAAAAGTTCTTTCTGCAAAGAAAACTTCACAAGGACATTGTTCAATTTCCACACTGATTAAAAAAAAATCCACTATCTTTTTTTAAGAAAACAGACCGGCGGTTTAGACAAATGAAGGATCCAGCCCCATTAGCACTTATACAGGAGCAGCTTTACTGCAGGTTTAAGTCATGCCAAGCTAATAAATTCATTCACAGTTTTATACAACTATGGCACATAAGGGAACTTGGCATTAATAGCTGTCATAACAGTTTTATGTCTTCAAAAATTATTATAATAACTTCCTGCAACTTTGTGAAACCAAATGAGACAGCACAGTTGGAAGTAAATTACCAACTTGGGAAAAGACCCCTTGTTCATGTCTCATTTTAATACATCAGTTTCAGTCTGGTTTGGGGGTTTAGAAGCCTAGTTTTCAGCCTCATCTGTTGTGTGCATCTGCTGAGTTTCAGGACTGCACAGACATTTACCAGTTTAAATACCATCCTTGTCAGCCAGTCTCTTACATGCTTAACATCCTTAAAGAGAAAGACGCCTATTGGATTTATAACGTGGCATTGCACAGGAGCTTAGATTGTAGAACTTCCATTGTACCTCTGCTAAGACACTCCTGTCTTAAGTTCAAAGAACTGAAAAAATAACGACATTTGTTCCACTGCCTTATCCACTGCTGCCTGAGAACATCCCAGCACATGGGTTAGCAATTACACCTAGACAGCGCTATCCTACCAGCCTAAAAGCATTGAGGAGCTAAAATAAAAGCTTGTGATCTCACAGTACTGCACAAGAAGAAAAAAAAACATTGAACCACAACTCTGAATCTCCTGTAATAATCCTGCAGGATTATTATTTCTGATGAGAAGATGTTACCTCGTATTGTGTGGGAAATGTAATTAAAAGGTTTGCACATGTTTAAATGAAAGCAACTCTAAAATTACAAAATATGTCTACTAGGCTACATGTACTTTTGCAAGATCAGTCCTTGACAGGCACTTTTGTGCTGGCACAATTTAAATGTCTTCAAGTAATACTCACAGAACAGGAAGAAAGAAGTTTCACAGCATACTGTAAGTCTTTGTCAGACAAATATTTATCAGGGCCAAGATCAGCCTGGAAATAAATAGGAAAAGAATGGAATCATAATAGATATTGCATTCCATAAAGAAAATGTGATCTATATTCTGCTCTCACAAATTAAGGCAGCTGCTTGAAGGTATATTTTGAAGAGCAAGCAAGGAAATTACACATACAGAATGAAACTTGAAGACGCTGAATAAGGCCATGATTTCACAACACAGTGTCTGACAGTAAATAGGTATTTTTGCCTCCTTCCTCCCCCATATCTGATGTGCATTACTGCCACTGAAGGAACTGACAACCCCAGACTTGGGCACTGTGTACACTGTGAAATGATAAGGCTCTCCAGCAAAAAAAAAAACACCTTTCCTCCTACTGCAGGCTTTAGTGGTATCTGCTCTCCAGTGAGGTCTCACAAACAGCTATGCTGATATAATTAAGAGGGCAGCACATTTCAGCATGGGAACACAAGCAATTGTTTAGTAACAACAAACTATTCAGTGTCAATACATGTCTACCTTAAAGGCACAATTCATGCCTCTCTCACCTATTAGTTTGTCAGTAAAACTAAAAATCTGAGTAAGGAAACCCACCACTTTAAAAAGGATCACCTTGCTATTTTCAGTGAGCAATTTTATACTATGGTCAACAGCTACATCATTACAACTGAAGAAACAGACGTGCAGAAATGGGAACAAATGACCAGGCACAGAAACTTGCAAACTGGATTTGCCACCAGAGGAAAGAAACGTTAAGAAGTTCCCGCACCACATATCCACCTAAGGGCTTTCAAAGTCTGAGCCCTTAAGTCTATCTCTCTCACTCACGCACAGTAGTCAATATAAATTAAATAAGCCAGGTTCATTAAGAAAGACTTGAGTACAAGATGAAAGTATATGTACCCAGCTTAACATCAGCCGTTCCTTTGGTTGATTCTTAATCTTCATTAAGAAATATTTCTTACGTATTCGCCAACCTACAAAAGAAGAGCCATCAAGAGCTTTAACACACTACTAAATCACATGGCTTATAGGCAGGACAAGGTCTGTAAGCAAAGATAGTGTTGTAATCTTAGGACAACTCATAGTTGGGAAAAAAAAAAATCAGTCAAGTTTTCATGCATAGATGTTCTTCTTACCTATATCTTTTAATGGTTCTACCACTTCCC